>NC_056628.2:115407106-115708396 GCF_002870075.4 Lactuca sativa
CAACAAGTCCTCGAAACATTACGTTCGGAGAAGCTCTACGCGAAGTTCTCGAAATGCGAATTTTGGATACGACGAGTCGAATTCTTAGGGCACGTGGTTAGCGAAGAGGGTATACACGTGGACCCTTCCATAATCAAGGCCATTGAGAACTGGTCAGCACCAACGATGCCTATGGAAATTCGTCAATTTCTAGGCCTCGCTGGCTACTATCGTGGGTTCATTCAAAACTTCTCCCACATAGCGAAACCTCTTACAACACTGACCTAGAAGGGCGTGGCCTTTGACTGGGAAGAGAAGCAGGAGAGGGCATTCGAAACGCTCAAACGAGCCTTGTGCATCTCACCATTACTATCCCTTCCCGAAGGGATAGAAGACTTCGTTGTCTATTGTAATGCATCGAATCAAGGACTCAGATGTGTTCTGATGCAGCGAGGTAAGGTCATCGCCTATGCCTTGAGACAACTGAAGACACATGAGGTCAACTACACGACCCACGATCTTGAATTAGGAGCAGTTGTGTTTGCCCTGAAGATCTGGAGACATTACTTGTACGGAACGAAGAGCACTGTCTTTACAGACCACAAGAGCTTACAACACATATTCGACCAAAAGGAGCTAAACATGAGGCAACGACGGTGGGTCGATCTACTCAGTGATTACGAATGCAAAATTCATTATCATCCGGGTAAAGTCAACGTAGTAGCTGATGCCCTGAGTCGGAAGGAATATTCTGGTCATAGAGTCAAATCATTAACTATGACTATCCATTCACACTTGTCCACACAAATTAAGGCAACTCAGCTTGACGCTTTGAAGCCTGAAAATGTGGCGAGTGAATCCCTAAGTGTAACAGCTCAAATTTTCAAATAAATTTTTCGTAAAAAAAAAAAAAAAAAAAAAAAAAAAAAAAAAAAAAACAAAACATCATTATTCGACAAAAGGGTTTACTCCAAGTTTGTTTCAAAATATAAATAATAAATCTCCAGGATCTTCAACAGTGGCAGTGTGTACGTGTCACGCCGGCGCCTTTCCACGGTCATCACTAGTACCTAAAAAAAAACATAAACACAATAGGCGCCGCCCCTGGAACTAGGTCGATACCAAACTCCACTTGCCTCGCAGGAGGTATTCCCGGCAAATCCTCGGGGAAAACATCTAGAAACTCGCGCACCACTGGAACCTCCTTCAATGTCTTCGGTCTCTCGGAACTCTCCCGCGTATCCATCACATACGCCACAAAACCGTTACATCCCCGCTGTAGGCATTGCCTCGCCCTAGCAGCCGAACAAAAAGCTGATCTCGAACGGGTACCCTCGCCGTACACCGTAAGAACTCCCCCACTAGGGTCTCGTATAGTCACCAACTGACGCTCGCAGTCGATGACAGCGCTGAATCGGCTCAACCAGTCCATGCCTACAATGACACAGACATCACCCATCGCAATAGGAATTAGGTCAATCGGAAATGCGACCCCGAAGATCTCTAGCACACATCCCCGAAAAACCTCCGTAGCACAAATCACCCTCTCAGCCGCAATGGAAACGCTCAAAGGCCGACTTAACGGCTCACGACTAATGCCGATGTGCTGACTAAAAGCTAACGATACAAACGATCTACTCGCACCCGAATCAAATAATACTAGAGCAGGCATAGAGTTCACAAGGAAAGTACCTACACATATATTAACATAAGCATAACTCAGCCTCCTCCCTGAGACTGGGCCGGCTGAGACTGGGCCGGCCGTCGATCCACCTGCCGAGACTCAGCCTCCTCCCTCGCTTGAGTCTCCAACTCAATCTCGCGCTTCCTGGCGTTCGCCTGAAGCTCAGTGAAAGTACGATAGGTGGAGTTTGACACAAACTCCCGAATCTCCCTCTTCAAAACACCCAAATAGCGGCTCATTCGCGACTGCTCCGTAGATACCAGCTCGGGGCAGAACATTGCCCTCTCATGAAACTTCCGTGTGATCACTGCCACGGAATCAGTACCCTGCTTAAGGGTCAAGAACTCCTGAATCAATCGCTCCCTCTCTACCGGGGGAACGTACTCATCCCTGAACATCTCTGTAAACCTCTCCCATGTCACCGCCGAAATCTATGCCTGAGTGAAGTTCGCTGTCACGAACTTCCACCAATCCTTCGCTCCTAGACGGAGCTGGTTCAAGGCGAACCGCACCCTCAAGTGCTCCGGGCATGAGAAAGTATAGAAACACCCCTCGATGTCGGCGATCCACCTCATAGCTGCAATCTGATCCTGCGTCCCATCAAATTCAGGGGGTTTCGTGTTGCTGAATTCCCTGAATAGTAATGAATCACCCCCTTGCGGCCTGGCAGCAGCCACCGCTGCGGTAGCGGCAGCAACTGCAGCTTCAGTAAGTGCGGCGCACCGCTCCTCAAACTCCTCCATCAACGTGGTCTTAATAGACCCAAACATCTCCGGGATCTCAGCCCGGACCGCCGCAGCTACCTCTTCCTGAATAATCTGACGAATCTCCTCGTCACTCGTACCGCTCGAACTCGCCCCATTGCGTGTGATAACCATGATGTCTCTAAAATACAACATAAAATCATCAGAGACTCCACCAAGTACAATTGTACTCGATACGCGCCCTACCCCGTCTCCGATTTCCAGGGATTCTTATTTGAGTCTTCCACTGATCCGGTGCCTTCGATAGTACGGGCCCAATACTACCGACCACACCGTATCAGTATTCGTCCTAAATCTTTCTCCCCCAAATCCCGAATAACGAGTACTCTACTTCTAGTATGCACTATTTACTTGCACGCTACCAAATACCTCATATAAGCAATCTCCCTAGACTAAGGCATCACAAAACAGGCAATTCTATTCCTATCATGTATACCTAGTCTTCTAGCATGCATAACAATTCATAATTCAGTGCATAACATAACATTGTAAGGTATTCTGGGGATCTTTACCGTTCGGACGCTGGCTGCTCGTACACACTGTTCCACCCTTGTTTTTACGTCCTTATCATTTTTAAGAAAAAGTTTTTCCTCAAATCCCCGGTCTGAGTTCAGTTGCACCCAAAAGTACCCCCGAATCCCTCAAACCAAGGCTCTGATACCAATTGTAACAGCTCAAATTTTCAAATAAATTTTTCGTAAAAAAAAAAAAAAAGAAACAAAAAAAAAAAAAAAAAAAACAAAACATCATTATTCGACAAAAGGGTTTACTCCAAGTTTGTTTCAAAATATAAATAATAAATCTCCAGGATCTTCAACAGTGGCAGTGTGTACGTGTCACGCCGGCGCCTTTCCACGGTCATCACTAGTACCTAAAAAAAACATAAACACAACTAGTAAGCATAAATGCTTAGTGAGTTCCCCAGTATACGACTTACCCACATACGCCTTCCGGCCCGGACCTTTCGATCCACATAACATTGCCTTCCGGCCCGGACCTTTCGGTCCACATAACATTGCCTTCCGGCCCGGATCTTTCGATCCACATAACATTGCCTTCCGGCCCGGATCTTTCGATCCACATAACATTGCCTTCCGGCCCGGATCTTTCGATCCACATAACATTGCCTTCCGGCCCGGATCTTTCGATCCACATAACATTGCCTTCCGGCCCGGATCTTTCGATCCACATAACATATATCGCATATAAGCACACATCACATATAAAGCATCTACCTCTCTAGACATAGCATGAATATAACACACACGACCTTCCGGTCTAACAGTCAAACCCTTCCGGGTGAAATATAGTGAGAAGACTCACCTCGTAGTACGCAGGCTATAACCTCTTCGAGCTACTCGCACACAATCCGCTAGTCCGCAGGTTCCCTATAATACCACAGCCCTAGTTAATGATCTTATCAAACAAGACAACTGACCCCTCTAAGATATATACAGGTCAACGGTCAATCTTGACCGGACTCGTCGAGTGCAAAGGGTAACTCGACGAGTATAGACATCCTGACACCACTCGCTGAGTCTGAAGAACAACTCGACGAGTCCTAGTGAACCTTCAAGCTACTCGCCGAGTCTGAAGAACAACTCGGCGAGTTCTAGTGAATCTTCAAGCTACTCGCCGAGTCTGATCATTGGACTCGGCGAGTCCTCGCCATGCAGTCAATCCGCTGCCTCCTGTATTTCGCATGATTTCGAAGTATATAGTTATAGGGCTTCCTGGACTTTCACATATACTACTACAGGGGTTTTTAACACTTGTAACAACAATATAATCTAACTAACCCTTAATTGGGTTTCCTAACCCTAAACTCGCATACAACGTAAAAGTTACAGATTTCAACCCGAAGATTACCTGGAAACGTGTTCCCTGTGTCTCCAAACCTCCAGTACTCGATTCCTTTGATCACCACCTTGCTCCTCCTTGTCTAACAATCTCTTCAAGCCTTCTCAAGTCCTCTCTCTTGCTTCAGATGCTCACACACTCCCAGGGGATCTTCAACCGGCCCAAAAGACGCGACATGACGGCCATAAGATCGTTATATACGATCAGAAATGAAACGGCTAGGGTTCAGCTGAACGGCGTCGACTCGCCGAGTCCCTTATTGGACTCGTCAAGTCCAATCGCGCGTCTGCGACCAAGACCATGGCCCTACTCGGCGAGTCGTGCACCAACTCGCCGAGTCCCCTCCTAAATGTGCCCCAAAAATAATTTAAAGAAATACCTGAAATTCCGGGCTGTTACAACTCTCCCCCACTAGAACTAGACTTCGCCCTCGAAGTCTCTCATTCTGCGAATAACTCCGGATGTTGCTCCCGTATTTCTCTTTCCGGCTCCCAAGTCATCTCCGATCCCTTCCGATGTTGCCACTGAACCAACACCAGAGGTATTTCCTTGTTCCGTAGAACCTTGATCTTCCGATCCCTGATAGCTACTGGTCTCTCGGCGTAATTCAGACTCGCATCTACCTGGATATCTTCTAGCGGAACCACTGCTGCCTCATCGGCTATACACTTCCTCAGCTGTGATACGTGGAAGGTATTGTGAATCTGATTCAGCTCCGCTGGCAACTCCAACCGATAAGCTACCCGACCTACCCTTGCAATTACCCGAAATGGACCTATGAACCGGGGCCCCAATTTGCCCCTCTTCCTGAACCGAATCACCCCTTTCCAAGGAGAAACCTTTAGGAGAACGAAATCGCCGACCTGGAATTCGAGCTCGGACCGGCGTCTGTCCGCATAACTCTTCTGTCGGCTCTGGGCGGTCAATAACCTCTGCCTCACCCGTTGGATCTGTTCAGTCGTTTGAAGTACGATCTCTGTACTGCCCATCACTCTCTGTCCCACTTCTCCCCAGCAAATGGGAGTCCGACACCTCCTACCATACAACAACTCAAAAGGTGGCATACCAATGCTCGAATGATGGCTGTTGTTGTAGGAAAACTCAGCCAGCGGCAGATGCGTATCCCAGCTACCCCCGAAGTCTAACACACACGCTCTAAGCATATCTTCCAATGTCTGGATCGTCCGCTCGCTTTGACCGTCGGTCTGGGGATGGTATGCGGTACTAAAATGCAGTTTAGTACCCAACTCCTCATGGAATTTCTTCCAGAACCTGGAAGTGAAACGTACATCGCGGTCCGAAACAATCGAGGTCGGCACTCCATGCCGAGATACTATCTCTCTCACGTACAACTCCGCCAACTTCTCTGCTGATGAACTTTCACTAATGGCAAGGAAATGTGCACTCTTTGTTAGTCTATCCACAATCACCCAAATCGCATCGACTCCCCTGGCAGTTTTCGGCAATTTGGTGATGAAATCCATCGTGATTTGATCCCACTTCCACTCAGGGATCTCCAAGGGTTGCAACTTACCGTGCGGTCTCTGGTGCTCGGCCTTAACTTTACGGCAGGTCAAACACCTCTCCACGAACCAAGCAACGTCTCTCTTCATGCAAGGCCACCAGTACTCCTTTTTCAAATCCAGATACATTTTCGTAGCACCGGGATGGATCGAGAATTTCGATCTATGTGCCTCCTCCATCAAAATGACACGCGTACCGCCCACGAATGGCACCCAGATCCGACCCTGAAATGTCAGAAGTCCCCGCCCATCCGTAACGAACTCTGAAATTAACCCGACGACCCGCTCCTGTTTCTGCATCCCAGACTTCACAACCTCGGCCTGTGCCCCACGAATAGTATCTAATACCGGAGTCACCACCGTCAATCTCAAACATACGTCCCGCAATGGAGTACCCTCCGCCCTACGACTCAATGCATCGGCTACCACATTAGCCTTGCCTGGGTGGTATAGGATCTCACAGTCATAATCCTTAACCACGTCTAACCATCTCCTCTGGCGCATGTTTAGGTTGGGTTGATCCATCAAATACTTCAAACTCTTATGGTCCGTGTATATGGTACAACGAACCCCGTACAGGTAGTGACGCCAAATTTTGAGGGCGAACACTACTGCCCCCAACTCTAAGTCATGCGTGGGATATCTCGCTTCGTGAGGCTTCAGCTGCCTCGATGCATAGGCTATCACATGGCCCCTCTGCATCAACACTGCACCCAGTCCTGAAATCGATGCGTCGCAATATACGACGAAGTCCTCCATCCCTTCAGGAAGGGCTAATACTGGTGCTTCGCACAGTCTCTGACGAAGTGTCTCGAAGGAAGTCTGCTGCTCGGGTCCCCATGAGAATGTAACACCCTTTCGGGTCAATTTGGTAAGTGGCACTGCGATCTTGGAGAAGTCCCTAATGAACCTTCGATAGTACCCTGCCAACCCAAGGAAACTCCTGATCTCCGAAGGTGACTTTGGTGCCTCCCATCTCATCACCGCTTCCACCTTGGCCGGATCGACCAATATCCCTGCCTGATTTACAACGTGCCCCAGAAATTGAACCTCCCGTAACCAGAAGTCACATTTGGAGAATTTTGCATATAGCTTCTCCGACCTCAGTACCTCAAGGACCTCCCTCAAATGTCCCTCATGCTGCTCCCTAGACCGCGAATACACCAGAATGTCGTCGATGAATACAATCACAGACCGATCCAGCATCGGCCTGCATACCCTGTTCATGAGATCCATGAACACTGCTGGGGCATTGGTGAGCCCAAAAGGCATCACCACGAACTCGTAATGCCCATACCGCGTCCTAAAGGTTGTCTTCTGGACGTCCTCATCCCGCACCCTTACCTGATGGTACCCTGATCTCAAATCAATCTTGGAAAACCAAGATGCCCCTTGCAACTTATCGAATAGATCATCGATTCTTGGTAACGGATAGCGGTTCTTAACTGTCACCTTGTTCAGTTCCCGGTAATCGATACACATCCGGTGTGAACCATCCTTCTTCTTGACGAACAGAATCGGTGCTCCCCACGGCGAGCTACTTGGCCGAATAAATCCCTTCCCCAACAACTCTTGAAGTTGCGAGGACAATTCTTGCATCTCTGGAGGTGCAAGACGATAAGGCACCTTCGCAATAGGCGCCGCCCCTGGAACTAGGTCGATACCAAACTCCACTTGCCTCGCAGGAGGTATTCCCGGCAAATCCTCGGGGAAAACATCTAGAAACTCGCGCACCACTGGAACCTCCTTCAATGTCTTCGGTCTCTCGGAACTCTCCCGCGTATCCATCACATACGCCACAAAACCGTTACATCCCCGCTGTAGGCATTGCCTCGCCCTAGCAGCCGAACAAAAAGCTGATCTCGAACGGGTACCCTCGCCGTACACCGTAAGAACTCCCCCACTAGGGTCTCGTATAGTCACCAACTGACGCTCGCAGTCGATGACAGCGCTGAATCGGCTCAACCAATCCATGCCTACAATGACACAGACATCACCCATCGCAATAGGAATTAGGTCAATCGGAAATGCGACCCCGAAGATCTCTAGCACACATCCCCGAAAAACCTCCGTAGCACAAATCACCCTCTCAGCCGCAATGGAAACGCTCAAAGGCCGACTTAACGGCTCACGACTAATGCCGATGTGCTGACTAAAAGCTAACGATACAAACGATCTACTCGCACCCGAATCAAATAATACTAGAGCAGGCATAGAGTTCACAAGGAAAGTACCTACACATATATTAACATAAGCATAACATTTCGACCTTTAATTAATTACATGAAAAATAACATACCTGCCACAACATCGGGCGCAGTGCGGACCTCCTCCGCAGTCAGCTGAAAGGCTCTCCCGCGAGCCCTCGGGGCCTCGACCTTCGCCGGTCGGGTCTCAGTAGTCCGGGTAGTAGGTGTAGCTCCCTGACGAAGTTGCGGGCACTCGGCCTTCCGATGGCCTGTCTGGTTGCAGTGAAAGCAAACCATAAACCCCTTAGGGCAATCCCTGGCAATATGTCCGTCCTTGCCACACTTGTAGCAACCACTAGCTCGACACGCCCCCTCGTGACTCTTGCCGCACTTCGCGCAAGTGCGACCCTTCGAACCTCCCATCCTCGAATCAGCGAACTTAGTCCGCTTGACTGCCGGCTGAGACTGGGCCGGCCGTCGATCCACCTGCCGAGACTCAGCCTCCTCCCTCGCTTGAGTCTCCAACTCAATCTCGCGCTTCCTGGCGTTCGCCTGAAGCTCAGTGAAAGTACGATAGGTGGAGTTTGACACAAACTCCCGAATCTCCCTCTTCAAAACACCCAAATAGCGGCTCATTCGCGACTGCTCCGTAGATACCAGCTCGGGGCAGAACATTGCCCTCTCATGAAACTTCCGTGTGATCACTGCCACGGAATCAGTACCCTGCTTAAGGGTCAAGAACTCCTGAATCAATCGCTCCCTCTCTACCGGGGGAACGTACTCATCCCTGAACATCTCTGTAAACCTCTCCCATGTCACCGCCGAAATCTATGCCTGAGTGAAGTTCGCTGTCACGAACTTCCACCAATCCTTCGCTCCTAGACGGAGCTGGTTCAAGGCGAACCGCACCCTCAAGTGCTCCGGGCATGAGCAAGTATAGAAACACCCCTCGATGTCGGCGATCCACCTCATAGCTGCAATCGGATCCTGCGTCCCATCAAATTCAGGGGGTTTCGTGTTGCTGAATTCCCTGAATAGTAATGAATCACCCCCTTGCGGCCTGGCAGCAGCCACCGCTGCGGTAGCGGCAGCAACTGCAGCTTCAGTAAGTGCGGCGCACCGCTCCTCAAACTCCTCCATCAACGTGGTCTTAATAGACCCAAACATCTCCGGGATCTCAGCCCGGACCGCCGCAGCTACCTCTTCCTGAATAATCTGACGAATCTCCTCGTCACTCGTACCGCTCGAACTCGCCCCATTGCGTGTGATAACCATGATGTCTCTAAAATACAACATAAAATCATCAGAGACTCCACCAAGTACAATTGTACTCGATACGCGCCCTACCCCGTCTCCGATTTCCAGGGATTCTTATTTGAGTCTTCCACTGATCCGGTGCCTTCGATAGTACGGGCCCAATACTACCGACCACACCGTATCAGTATTCGTCCTAAATCTTTCTCCCCCAAATCCCGAATAACGAGTACTCTACTTCTAGTATGCACTATTTACTTGCACGCTACCAAATACCTCATATAAGCAATCTCCCTAGACTAAGGCATCACAAAACAGGCAATTCTATTCCTATCATGTATACCTAGTCTTCTAGCATGCATAACAATTCATAATTCAGTGCATAACATAACATTGTAAGGTATTCTGGGGATCTTTACCGTTCGGACGCTGGCTGCTCGTACACACTGTTCCACCCTTGTTTTTACGTCCTTATCATTTTTAAGAAAAAGTTTTTCCTCAAATCCCCGGTCTGAGTTCAGTTGCACCCAAAAGTACCCCCGAATCCCTCAAACCAAGGCTCTGATACCAATTGTAACAGCTCAAATTTTCAAATAAATTTTTCGTAAAAAAAAAAAAAAAAGAAACAAAAAAAAAAAAAAAAAAAAAAACATCATTATTCGACAAAAGGGTTTACTCCAAGTTTGTTTCAAAATATAAATAATAAATCTCCAGGATCTTCAACAGTGGCAGTGTGTACGTGTCACGCCGGCGCCTTTCCACGGTCATCACTAGTACCTAAAAAAAACATAAACACAACTAGTAAGCATAAATGCTTAGTGAGTTCCCCAGTATACGACTTACCCACATACGCCTTCCGGCCCGGACCTTTCGATCCACATAACATTGCCTTCCGGCCCGGACCTTTCGGTCCACATAACATTGCCTTCCGGCCCGGATCTTTCGATCCACATAACATTGCCTTCCGGCCCGGATCTTTCGATCCACATAACATTGCCTTCCGGCCCGGATCTTTCGATCCACATAACATTGCCTTCCGGCCCGGATCTTTCGATCCACATAACATTGCCTTCCGGCCCGGATCTTTCGATCCACATAACATATATCGCATATAAGCACACATCACATATAAAGCATCTACCTCTCTAGACATAGCATGAATATAACACACACGACCTTCCGGTCTAACAGTCAAACCCTTCCGGGTGAAATATAGTGAGAAGACTCACCTCGTAGTACGCAGGCTATAACCTCTTCGAGCTACTCGCACACAATCCGCTAGTCCGCAGGTTCCCTATAATACCACAGCCCTAGTTAATGATCTTATCAAACAAGACAACTGACCCCTCTAAGATATATACAGGTCAACGGTCAATCTTGACCGGACTCGTCGAGTGCAAAGGGTAACTCGACGAGTATAGACATCCTGACACCACTCGCCGAGTCTGAAGAACAACTCGACGAGTCCTAGTGAACCTTCAAGCTACTCGCCGAGTCTGAAGAACAACTCGGCGAGTTCTAGTGAATCTTCAAGCTACTCGCCGAGTCTGATCATTGGACTCGGCGAGTCCTCGCCATGCAGTCAATCCGCTGCCTCCTGTATTTCGCATGATTTCGAAGTATATAGTTATAGGGCTTCCTGGACTTTCACATATACTACTACAGGGGTTTTTAACACTTGTAACAACAATATAATCTAACTAACCCTTAATTGGGTTTCCTAACCCTAAACTCGCATACAACGTAAAAGTTACAGATTTCAACCCGAAGATTACCTGGAAACGTGTTCCCTGTGTCTCCAAACCTCCAGTACTCGATTCCTTTGATCACCACCTTGCTCCTCCTTGTCTAACAATCTCTTCAAGCCTTCTCAAGTCCTCTCTCTTGCTTCAGATGCTCACACACTCCCAGGGGATCTTCAACCGGCCCAAAAGACGCGACATGACGGCCATAAGATCGTTATATACGATCAGAAATGAAACGGCTAGGGTTCAGCTGAACGGCGTCGACTCGCTGAGTCCCTTATTGGACTCGTCGAGTCCAATCGCGCGTCTGCGACCAAGACCATGGCGCTACTCGGCGAGTCGTGCACCAACTCGCCGAGTCCCCTCCTAAATGTGCCCCAAAAATAATTTAAAGAAATACCTGAAATTTCGGGCATTTACACTAAGAGGGATGGATAAGAACTTAGAGGTTAAGGGTAGCAGAGCTTATTATTTCATGGATCGGATCTGGTCCCCGAAACTAGGTGGTTTTAGAGACTTGGTCATGAACGAGGCGCACAACACTCGTTATTCCGTGCACCCAGGATCAGATAAGATGTATCTGGACCTCAAAAAGTTATACTGGTGGCCTAACATGAAAGCAGAGATTGCTACCTTCGTGAGTAAATGCCTTACTTGTGCAAAGGTCAAGGTCGAATACCATAAACCCTTCCTTCTTCTACAACAGCCTGAGATACCGGAATGGAAATGGGAGCGGATAACTATGGATTTCATAACTAAGTTGCGTAAGACGACGGGTTGACTTGATTATATATGGGTCATCGTCGATAGACTGACCAAGTCTGCACACTTCCTGCCGATCAAAGAAACAGAAAAGATGGAGAAACTTACAAGAATTTACATTAGAGAGATTGTAAGACTGCATGGTGTTCCCTTATCCATTATCTCAGACAGAGATAGTAGATTCACTTCGAGGTTCTGGCAGTCATTACAAAGTTCCCTAGGAACTAGGCTGGACATGAGTACAGCCTACCATCCACAGACCGACGGGCAAAGTGAGAGAACTATCTAAACCTTGGAAGATGTGTTGCGAGCATGTGTGATAGACTTCGGGAAAGCATGGGATACTAATTTACCCCTTGTCGAATTTTCCTACAACAACAGTTATCACACGAGCATAAAGGCAGCTCCATTCGAGGCCCTATCTGGCCGAAAGTGCAGATCCCCTCTGTGCTGGGCTGAGGTGGGTGATACCCAGTTAGCTAAGGGACGAATTCCTGAAAGCACTCTCACAGGTCCAGAAAACATACGGGAAACAACGGAGAAGATCGTTAAGATCCGTGAACGATTGAAAGCCTCCAGAGACCGACAAAAAAGCTACGCTGATAAACGTAGGAAACCGTTGGAATTCCAGGTGGGCGACCGCATTCTATTGAAGGTCTCACCCTAGAAGGGCTTGATACGCTTCGGAAAGCGTGGAAGGCTAAATCCAAGGTACATTGGGCCTTTCGAGATTCTCACAAAAATCGGCCCAGTAGCTTACAAACTTAACTTACCGTGCGAACTCAGAAACGTACATTCTACCTTCCACGTATCGAACTTGAAAAAGTTTCTGTCCAACGAGACTCTTGTTATTCCACTCGACGATATCGAGATAAAAGAGAGCTTCAACTTCGTGGAGGAACCAATAGAGATCATGGACCGAGAGGTCAACCAAACGAAACAAAGTTGTATCCCGATAGTGAAGGTTCGCTGGAATGCCAAGCGAGGACCGGAATTCACTTGGGAGCGTGAGGATCAGATGGAACTAAAATATCCTCATCTTTTCGCTTAGTTATTTGTAACTACTAATTTGCTTATGTTCTAATTTTAGGACGAAATTCCTTCTAAGGAGGGGATGATGTGACAACCCGAAATTCTATTCTATACAAACAATAGCACTTCAATAGAATTCAGAACAGTTGCAGTAAATTTTCAGACTTTTCAGTATAAGTTTGATCATTTCAGGACTTACACTTAAAGAGATATCAAGAGAGAGGATGCACTAGGGTTATGTTGTCACACCCCAAAACCAAGAACGGCGGAAATGTTCTGGGGCGGAGGACGTCAAGTATAATATCAACAACAATGTAAAGTAGTAAACAAGCAACAACATCATCCATTGCATTAATAAAATAATTATTATACAATTGTATTCTGTCAAATTTTGATAAACACTAAAGCATAAATCAAAATGAAAGATAAGTCTTGAATAAGCTCCATCTTCCTTTCTCCTTGCATCGGTACCTGTCTATGATGACCTAAGGATACAAGTAATTTTGAAAGCGAGTATCAGCTTTGAAGCTGGTGAGATCATAAGTATTTAGTATCTTAATTTGTATGTAAGAATTTGTAAGTCTATATATTGCAAGAATTTGTAAGTGTATAAGAATTGTAAGTATTTGTAAGTCTATGTATTGTAAGAATTTGTAAGTGTATATGAATTGTAAGTATTTGAAAGACCCTAGAATCCCTATGATTCCTTCTAGCATATAAAGGTGTCTTCTACCAAGACCTAACTGTTCTATGTGTGTGTCTCTTGTAAGAGTATGTATTTTTCCACAGTATAACTATCATTATCCAAAAATATAGTTTATACATTTATGTTTAAGTGAGGTTATCACTAAAAATATGTAATGAAAAAATTAACGTAGTACTAAAACGTAGCTCTAAAAGGACTACTACCGTACTAACTACCTTAAGCCAGATTTTAGGCTAAGGCACTATGTGATAAATTGCGCCATACTATCGACTAGTAACAACGACATAATGAATGGTCGTAATAAAGAAATGACGTTTGGCACCCGCAGACCTGCAGGTCCGGCTGTAGCTAGTAGCAGGCTGTAGGATTGTCAATCCAGCATAGATCTATACGCAAACTCAACGCTCCCCCTTCAAGAGACTCTGGCCGCAACTCAAGTCATGAGGTTTTAAGTCATGCTCCGATTTAAATCACAGTAATTAACATATTCTCGTATATGTAATCTAATTTACTGTTCTAGCTGTAATGTAATGAACTGTTCTAGCAAGTATAGTAATGTAATGAACTGTAATGTCCTATGTGTGCTAGCTGTAATGTGTGTTCTCTCTATCTAGCAAGTATAGTAATGTAAACGTTCCAGCATAGTTGTATATGTTCTCGTCCTAGTATAATTGTATATGTAAGGTATAGTAATGTTCTAGAAAGTATTGACTCATGAATGAACTGACTCATTGTATGATATCGCGTTCTAGTAATGGTTCTAGTATCTTCCTGAACTACCCATATGGTAGCTTACTAGTAATCTAAGTGGTACGTATGGACGTGGATGTATACCCTTGCTACCCAAGGGCATAGGATGAACTGGAAGGACCTTTTATGACTTTATATGTACACATGATATATAACTAATATTTAAACGACCTTCGAACGAGTATCCGATATCCCACCAGACCACATCTCAAGGCGCGAAAAGGAAATAGGGTGGATAGCCTTCCTAAGCCTTTTAAACATTTATTATATAACTATACATATAGAGGCATGAAATTTATAATATAAAAGCATAAATAAGTTTGGTAAAACATTTGAAACATAAATATTAGTTTAAGGAAAGATCGACTTGATGTCAATCTATAAAACAATTTGAAGGCATAAGTTTGATAAAACCATATAAGTACAAGGAACATTTGTTTGAAACACAGTTGTAAATAAGTTTGAAATATGATAAACAGAGTAAAAGGTACAGTGTAATAAGGAGTTTAAAACATATAAAATGCTTATAAAAATCATTTGAAGGAAACTGTTTGGTAAAATGGCTAATGAGTAGCCAAATCTTTTGAATGCTGTATATTAATCACATGTGATTGATGTAATAAGTAATATAATCCTACTTACTAATCACATGTGATTGACATAATATGTAGCATGATTCTACTTGTATCCCCCCCCCCCCATAAAACATTTAAAATAGTTTAAAACATTAGTTAAGGGGTATGAACTCACCTGCAGTATGTGACTGGAATTGAACGGTCTGTTATCGTACGGAAGGATCGGACAAGTGCTTGGTGTCAAGTGAAGAGTTAAACACACACAATGATCCTAATTACATATGAAGACATATGTATATAAATAATTAGAGATTTAATCACTAATTATACAAGTATAAACATTTAACGCGAGGACAAAACTTTTGGTCAAGTGTTAGGAGGCTAATGGGTTGCAACAAAGGAGTGCAACGCCCATAATGGAAGTTTAAGGTCAAAAGACCATATTCATTGGAGTTTACGGCCCATGGGAGTAAGCTCCTGGCCGTAAACTCTCAAACAAGTCATGAAATGATGCATAGAATTTCTACAACTCTAGAGGGGAATTGTTTCTAGGCTTAACAAGTGTTTAAGGTACCATATTGACTCCTATGGGGAGTTTACGGCCCAATGACCGTTTTCCCTTGGAGTTTACGGCCGTAAACTCCCTTGGTAGGGTGATTATGTTGCTTTCAAGTCTCTATAACAACTAGGAACAATTCTAGGCTTTAATACTTGGCTTTAAGAGGGTTTATGGCACTAAATGGTACCATTTTATGGAGTTTACGACCTTGGAACCTTTTGGGCCGTAAACTCCCTCACACATGGGGTTCAAAATGTTTTAACTAGTCCATAACTCATTTAGGTACATGCCCAAATTGTCTCTTGGCTTAAGGAAGTGTCTAGGGTGTCCTTTGACCCCTTTATGGGAGTTTACGGCCCAAGAACTACTCTTGGCCGTAAACTCTTCAATACTTGTGCTTTTCTTATGTTTCCTAGGTCCTAAACACATTAAGGTATTTGCCTAAAATAGAGTTCAAGCCTTTGGGGGTGATTAGGGCACTCTTAGCCCTTGAAAAAGGGGTTTACGGCCCAAGAGCATATCCTTGGCCGTAAACTCCTAAAATGTATATGGTTTTGATTGATTTCTAGTCTCTAATGCTCATACATAACATCCTAAGCTAGTTACCTAACATGGAAATGGGACTAGATGGCCTTTAGGCTTGATTTTGGAGTTTACTCCCCAAGAACGTTCTTGGGTGGTAAACTCCCGGATCTTGTATTTTGGACATGTAAATAATGTTATTAAGCACATAACAAGTATTAAAACACATCTAGGAAAGTGGACTCACATTCTGGGATGAAAACCCAAAGATCCGTGAGAGAGAAATTGGCTTCTCTCTAATTGGAATTCAACTAATGAACCAATTTGGTTTAGAATTCTATTTATAGTCCCGAGATTTTTGGCAGAAAATATTTCTATTCTCGGAATGGATTCTAATGATCTAGGGTAATGGAATTACAGTGTTGCACCTAATCCTAGTGCAACCACTCTCCTAATATCTCATTAGGTATAAAACCCTAAAAACTGCCAAACTTATTCCATAAGTCTGAACTTTCACTGTAACTGCTCTACTACTATTGGATTGAAATGGTTTGATTAGAATGGAAATTTCGGGTTGTCACATCATCCCTCTGTTAGACGGAATTTCCTCCCGAAATTAGAATTTTGGCAAGGAAGTATGCACGAATGATCGAGTCGTGAGGAGGAAACTTCCTAATTGATTGGTTCTAGCGCACCTAAGTGAAATCGGGCTCTCGGTCGGTATCCCAACGAACCTTCACTAACTGGCGACGGCGTTGCTTCGTCCGCTTGACCTCTCGGTCGAGGGTCACTACGGTTCTAACGCGAAGGCGAGGATCACGACGAGTGGACTTGTAAGAGTCCTAACGGAAAGGTATGGTTTCATGATCAAGATGTGAAGAGTATAAAGTAAGTTACTGAGTTCGCGGAGTAGGTCTAGTTCGTGCGAGGCACAAGACCGATTCTGATAAGAATCTTGGAGTAAGAGTCCTAACTATATTGGATTTAGCTTTCCACGCTTTACGAAGCATATTAAGCCATTCCCCAAGTGAGTTATCCTAAATAACTTGGTCACTCACTTGGAATTCTTAAAGGTTCCTTTTCTTGCGTAACTGCCCAATCAAAGGCCACCCCTTGCTGGGTCAAAGTCGTACGAGTTTCTGTAGCTTGCGAGGAGTTCTGAATGAACTAAGGCGGTAGGTCGGTAAGACCTAGAATTTGGCGAAAACTGTCGGCGTCTCTGGTGTTGATGAATGCTCAATGGTTTTGGCAAATTGAAAAGTACTCAAAATCTCTCACATTACTAACAGTGTGTCCTAGAAATTTGACTCTTCAATTTCCAAATCTCGTGCCTAGAGAACTTTGCTAAAAGTTCCTCTATAGGAAATGTTTTCATGGGTTTTCTTCTTACTACGAGGGTAGATAAGTAAGTCATTTCATGGAGAAATGACGAATCGATCCAAGAAAGAAAGACGTAACCCTATTCATTTAGCTCATGAAAACCATGGGCGTATTGGTCCTATCCGAAAGGTATCACTACGAACTCGAAGTGTCCATATCGAGTTCAGGAGATAGTCTTTCGGACATCCTTTGCTAACACTCGAACTGGTGATATTCGGATTTCAGATCGATTCATGGAAGTAGTTTCTTTCCTTACATTTTCTCAACCATTTTGTCTATGCGAGGCAGAGATAACGATTTCTATGAAAATCTTGACGGAGTCCTCGATATCCGAGGCACATACGATGCGATCCATCGATCTCTGGAAGAATCTGACCGGGGTTCTCTAGGGTGAGAAACCTAGTCTTCTAATTCTATTTCTGTGTAGTTCGTTAAGTTGTCCGGACTGTTCTTGTATCTCCGTGGGTGTTTAAACTATAGGGTGATCTGTCTTCGGGAGTCATACTGGGTTCTAAGTTTGTTCACATGACGATGTGATTACTCGTATACTTACGCAGTTCTCCGTCATGAAGTCCATAGAATTCATACATGGTTTCACAATCACAACTTCGGGTATACGAGTCGTATATAATTAAGATTGAAAAGGTAGTCGAATAACTGATTCTTCTTTAAGCTCACATCCCATCGGGGAAAAAGAAGTTAAAGTGGAATCATCAATTCTAAACCTGTAGAAGCTTGATTATATATAACTCTTACGTATACCTTCCTCATTGATAGATCAATCGCATGAATCCTTGGATTGGACTTGACGTACTGCACGAGTGGTACTTCGGGGATTTCTTCGGAAAGAAAATAACTAAAAGGTACTCTTGGCATGAGTACTTCGGGGATTTCTTCGGAAAGAAAATAACTAAAAGGTACTCCTGGCATGAGTACTTTGGGGATTTCTTCGGAAAGAAAATAACTAAGAGGTACTCCTGGCATGAGTACTTCGGCGTTCTGACATGACGGCTTCACTGGAAAAGTGATCTAGAAGAAAGAGATGTACGTATGAAGCTATTTTTGCTAGGATCAAATTAAATCGAGTCGTATGATAATGTCGGAATCATACTGAAACTTAAAGACATTAGATTCGAATATAAGACGTTTAAAAACTAAACACAACCGTGCAACCATGAACCAGAGTTACAGTAACTTAGATTTACCACAAGACTATTGCTGCGAATAAGATATACTACAAAAGACAAGTATACGCAGCACGAGACTCCCTATACAGACAGGATCTCGCAAAAGGTAAGACTCTAGTTGCACTAGTTCTAGATAGTTTATAAGTCTGTTACAACGAAACGCCTTAATTACATTAACGTGGTTCTTGAGCAGGCTCTCCTTCAGTTGTGATCCTAAGAATCCTCCCATCTACGCCAGAGTTCTTTGTTATCGGGCAATCTTTCTTGAAGTGCCCTGTCTCACCACATTGGTGGCATGACTGGCTAGTACTAGCTTTGGTGACGGGATTGCGGTGCTTAGCTAGTGTTATGTGGACGCGAGTGCCTTCCTCGTTACTCCACCTTGAAAATTGCTTCTTAAATCACTCTGTGTTATAACTCATCTTGTGCGCAGGGTTAATCTCGATGAAAGGGACTTGAGTGATGGGTCGTTTTGGTGCTCCACAGTCACGATCATGATGCCCTATGTTTAGGCAATTGCAACATTGCATCTCATGGCAAGCCCCATGATGATGGAAACTACACTTATCACACTTCAGGAGTTTTCCCTCATATGGCCTGCGCGGTACGGGAACGGCAGGGGTTTCCACTTGCTGCTGTTGTATAGCCAGCTTTTGGGATCTCTTGCGTTCCTTCCGGGCTTGACGCTTTCGTTTCTTGTTCTCTGCTTTTTGGCTTTGTGAGCCTTTGACTGTTACCGGTTGGCGACTTCCTGGACGGATACCACGATTGGAAACTTCGTTCCCATCAGTAGCATTGACTGTGCTGTTAACGCTACGGTGCGCAAGGACCGCGGTTACGGCAGCCACCACGGCAGCTGTAACTGCTGTTTGAAAGGTAGCGGCGTCCATAGTAAAAGCGGAGGTTTCCTTGTTCGACTGATTGCTTCCGGATGACGACATGATTCTGTAACACAAAAGATAAGGGTTTTGTGAGCGATTCTGGTTGACCCTGATTTACTTAGATTGTTCATGTAAAGAGTAAGAGTATGTTCTCGAAAGTTTGACCTACATCCCTATGATGCAGTCCTAGTTAAAGAATGAAAGTATGTTCGCGAAAGTTTGACCTACATCCCTATGATGCAGTCCTACTACAGAATGAAAGTATATTCGTAGAGTGGTCTCAAAACATTTGTCGTTCGAGCTGAGGTATCGTGGGTTGGTGAATAACAAGATCCAACCACTGAAAGAGACTTGGAAATGTCTCTAGAGATAAATCACTATAGTCCAATGACTTGACTAAAGTATGATTTATATAGACTCCAATGAAACTAAGATAAAAGTACTTGAATGAAGAATGACACAGAAGTTAGCCGGCTGTCAATATCTTTGATATTCACGATGTAAGGATTCGGGGAAAAATGACCTTGTAAAGGTCTTACATCATATCCACAAAAGATAGTTCCTGACAGCATAAAGACCTAACTAAAGTACTTACGGTACAAGATAATTTCATAGAAAATGCCCCATTCGGCATAGACAGAAAACACGATTTCTTTTTATAACGGAAAATAAAGTAAAGCGTCTACTACTGGCGACAGTCATTCCTCTGGTGAACTCTTAGTTCAACCAATTGACGTTCCATGTCAAGTAGGTGTCTTTCGCACACCATCTGGCGTACTCGGAGCTCTATGACTTCGGCTCGTGATTCAGTCAGTGTTTGCAGTAGGGTTTCATAGTTTCTCTCTGATCTCTCGTGTGTATCTTCTAGATGAATGGTGTGGAGGGTATGCATTCTAGCATAGGCGACTACTTCTATAATCTGATGTAGGGCTGTCCTGCCTTGAATCTCATTTCGGGCCACTCTGCGGACCAAGATTTGCAAGACTCTATCTGCTGCGTCCTCATTTCTCAAGTCGTAAAAGCTTCGGTCGCCATTGAATGGCATGGGTTGATCTTGTCCTTGGCTCCATATTTCCAAGCATTCCACTCTCTCAGGGTCGGGCCATGAAAAGGCCGGACGAGGGTTAGGAATTGGAAAGGAGCTGTTTGGGGTAGGTTCTCAACCTCTGGTTCAGAGTTAGCATCATACGAAAGGTCTTCATCATGGTGATCATCCAAGGGGATAGGATTATCATTCTCTGGTTCTTCTCCAAACCAACCAGCTATGACTTCATTCGGAAGATACTGGTTGTCAAGGGGATGGAGTCCAGCTATGATTTCTATGCGAGAATTTAGGGTAAGAGGATAATTATTAGACGAACTATCTAGATAATTATTTAGAAAACCTTCATTAGTTACATCGCTATTTGTGAAGTGAATACCAGCTATGTGTAATCTAAACAGGATAGACCTTCGAATAAGTGACCTTATTTCCAAATTCACACAGAATAGGCGTAAGGCAAAGCTATCACTGATTCTAAGTCTACAACATCCTAATTACATGTAGCCTTAGTGTATCCACTTAGCAACTATCCACTTAGTAATGAAGATCCAATTTTAATTCTCAAGTATAAAATACTTATAGTAACACCAAATACTCCTATAGTATTTTAAATTTTAATGTTATGTTCTATTGTTCTCATTGTGGTAGGGTTGGTAAGATTTTAGCATTGTTGCAACCACACAATTAAACTTAGGCACATGCTAGTCAATCCTCGGATAATATAGGTGATCAGGCTATATCTTCCCAGTTTTGACCATATGTCTCTAAGCCCACTTGTGTTGCCCAACAATCGTAATTCTTTTGTACTGTCCTATTGACACTGATTTTAGTATGAATGCAGCACGTATACTTACTTAAATATTTTACTATTTAAAGTATAAACTCTTGGTCAGAGTATTTTTAATCCCTTATGTATTTATAGTTAGTATATCTTTTATGGGTTGATACACTTAATTCACTATAAACAATGCTCTGATACCAATCTGTCACACCCCAAAACCAAGAACGGCGGAAACGTTCTGGGGCGGAGGACGTCAAGTATAATATCAACAACAATGTAAAGTAGTAAACAAGCAACAACATCATCCATTGCATTAATAAAATAATTATTATACAATTGTATTCTGTCAAATTTTGATAAACACTAAAGCATAAATCAAAATGAAAGATAAGTCTTGAATAAGCTCCATCTTCCTTTCTCCTTGCATCGGTACCTGTCTATGATGACCTGAGGATACAAGTAATTTTGAAAGCGAGTATCAGCTTTGAAGCTGGTGAGATCATAAGTATTTAGTGTCTTAATTTGTATGTAAGAATTTGTAAGTCTATGTATTGCAAGAATTTGTAAGTGTATAAGAATTTTAAGTATTTGTAAGTCTATGTATTGTAAGAACTTGTAAGTGTATATGAATTGTAAGTATTTGAAAAACCCTAAAATCCCTATGATTCGTTCTAGTATATGAAGGTGTCTTCTACCAAGACCTAACTGTTCTGTGTGTGTGTCTCTTGTAAGAGTATGTATTTTTCCGAAGTATAACTATCATTATCCAAAAATATAGTTTGTACATTTATGTTTAAGTGAGGTTATCACTAAAAATATGTAATGGAAAAATTAACGTAGTACTAAAACGTAGCTCTAAAAGGACTACTACCGTACTAACTACCTTAAGCCAGATTTTAGGCTAAGGCACTATGTGATACATTGCAGCATACTATCGACTAGTAACAACGACATAATGAATGGTCGTAATAAAGAAATGACGTTTGGCACCCGCAGACCTGCAGGTCCGGCTGTAGCTAATAGCAGGGTGTAGGATTGTTAATCTAGCATGGATCTATACGCAAACTCAACGCTCCCTCTTCAAGAGACTCTGGCCGCAACTCAAGTCATGAGGTTTTAAGTCATGCTCCGATTTAAATCACAGTAATTAACGTATTCTCATATATGTAATGTAATGTACTGTTCTAGCTGTAATGTAATGAACTGTTCTAGCAAGTATAGTAATGTAATGAACTGTAATGTCCTATGTGTGCTAGCTGTAATGTGTGTTCTCTCTATCTAGCAAGTATAGTAATGTAAACGTTCTAGCATAGTTGTATATGTTCTCGTCCTAGTATAATTGTATATGTAATGTACAGTAATGTTCTAGAAAGTATTGAGTCATGAATGAACTGAATCATTGTATGATATCGCGTTCTAGTAATGGTTCTAGTATTGTCCTGAACTACCCATATGGTAGTTTACTAGTAATCTAAGTGGTACGTATGGACGTGGATGTATACCCTTGCTACCCAATGGCATAGGATGAACTGGAAGGACCTTTTATGACTTTATATGTACACATGATATATATAACTAATATTTAAACGACCTTCGGACGAGTATCCGATATCCCACCTGACCACATCTCAAGGCGCGAAAAGGAAATAGGGTGGATAGCCTTCCTAAGCCTTTTAAACATTTCTTATATAACTATACATATAGAGGCATGAAATTTATAATATAAAAGCATAAATAAGTTTGGTAAAACATTTGAAACATAAATATTAGTTTAAGGAAAGATCGACTTGATGTCAATCTATAAATCAATTTGAAGGCATAAGTTTGATAAAACAATATAAGTACAAGGAACATTTGTTTGAAACACAGTTGTAAATAAGTTTAAAATATGATAAACAGAGTAAGAGGTACAGTGTAAAAAGGAGTTTAAAACATATAAAATGCTTATAAAAATCATTTGAAAGAAACTGTTTGGTAAAATGGCTAATGAGTAGCCAAATCTTTTGAATGCTATATATTAATCACATGTGATTGATGTAATAAGTAATATAATCCTACTTACTAATCACATGTGATTGACATAATAAGTAGCATGATTCTACTTGTATCCCCCCCGCCCCATAAAACATTTAAAATAGTTTAAAACATTAGTTAAGGGGTATGAACTCACCTGCAGTATGTGACTGTCAGACAAGTGCTTGGTGTCAAGTGAAGACCTAGACACACACAATGATCCTAATTACATATGAAGACATATGTATATAAATAATTAGATATTTAATCACTAATTATACAAGTATAAACATTTAACGCGAGGACAACACTTTTGGTCAAGTGCTAGGAGGCTAATGGGTTGCAACAAAGGAGTGCAACGCCCATAATGGAAGTTTTAGGTCAAAAGACCATATTCATTGGAGTTTACGACCCAGGGGAGTAAGCTCCTGGCCGTAAATTTTCAAACAAGTCATGAAATGGTGCATAGAATTTCTACAACTCTAGAGGTGAATTGTTTCTAGGCTTAACAAGTGTTTAAGGTACCACATTGACTCCTATGGGGAGTTTATGGCCCAAAGACCCTTTTCCCTTGGAGTTTACGGCCGTAAACTCCCTTGGTAGGGTGATTATGTTGCTTTCAAGTCTCTATAACAACTAGGAACAATTCTAGGCTTTAATACTTGGCTTTAAGAGGGTTTATGGCACTAAATGGTACCATTTTATGGAGTTTACGACCTTGGAACCTTTTGGGCCGTAAACTCCCTCACACATGGGGTTCAAAATGTTTTAACTAGTCCATAACTCATTTAGGTACATGCCCAAATTGTCTCTTGGCTTAAGGAAGTGTCTAGGGTGTCCTTTGACCCCTTTATGGGAGTTTACGGCCCAAGAACTACTCTTGGCCGTAAACTCTTCAATACTTGTGCTTTTCTTATGTTTCCTAGGTCCTAAACACATTAAGGTATTTGCCTAAAATAGAGTTCAAGCCTTTGGGGGTGATTAGGGCACTCTTAGCCCTTGAAAAAGGGGTTTACGGCCCAAGAGCATATCCTTGGCCGTAAACTCCTAAAATGTATATGGTTTTGATTGATTTCTAGTCTCTAATGCTCATACATAACATCCTAAGCTAGTTACCTAACATGGAAATGGGACTAGATGGCCTTTAGGCTTGATTTTGGAGTTTACTCCCCAAGAACGTTCTTGGGTGGTAAACTCCCGGATCTTGTATTTTGGACATGTAAATAATGTTATTAAGCACATAACAAGTATTAAAACACATCTAGGAAAGTGGACTCACATTCTGGGATGAAAACCCAAAGATCCGTGAGAGAGAAATTGGCTTCTCTCTAATTGGAATTCAACTAATGAACCAATTTGGTTTAGAATTCTATTTATAGTCCCGAGATTTTTGGCAGAAAATATTTCTATTCTCGGAATGGATTCTAATGATCTAGGGTAATGGAATTACAGTGTTGCACCTAATCCTAGTGCAACCACTCTCCTAATATCTCATTAGGTATAAAACCCTAAAAACTGCCAAACTTATTCCATAAGTCTGAACTTTCACTGTAACTGCTCTACTACTATTGGATTGAAATGGTTTGATTAGAATGGAAATTTCGGGTTGTCACATCATCCCTCTGTTAGACGGAATTTCCTCCCGAAATTAGAATTTTGGCAAGGAAGTATGCACGAATGATCGAGTCGTGAGGAGGAAACTTCCTAATTGATTGGTTCTAGCGCACCTAAGTGAAATCGGGCTCTCGGTCGGTATCCCAACGAACCTTCACTAACTGGCGACGGCGTTGCTTCGTCCGCTTGACCTCTCGGTCGAGGGTCACTACGGTTCTAACGCGAAGGCGAGGATCACGACGAGTGGACTTGTAAGAGTCCTAACGGAAAGGTATGGTTTCATGATCAAGATGTGAAGAGTATAAAGTAAGTTACTGAGTTCGCGGAGTAGGTCTAGTTCGTGCGAGGCACAAGACCGATTCTGATAAGAATCTTGGAGTAAGAGTCCTAACTATATTGGATTTAGCTTTCCACGCTTTACGAAGCATATTAAGCCATTCCCCAAGTGAGTTATCCTAAATAACTTGGTCACTCACTTGGAATTCTTAAAGGTTCCTTTTCTTGCGTAACTGCCCAATCAAAGGCCACCCCTTGCTGGGTCAAAGTCGTACGAGTTTCTGTAGCTTGCGAGGAGTTCTGAATGAACTAAGGCGGTAGGTCGGTAAGACCTAGAATTTGGCGAAAACTGTCGGCGTCTCTGGTGTTGATGAATGCTCAATGGTTTTGGCAAATTGAAAAGTACTCAAAATCTCTCACATTACTAACAGTGTGTCCTAGAAATTTGACTCTTCAATTTCCAAATCTCGTGCCTAGAGAACTTTGCTAAAAGTTCCTCTATAGGAAATGTTTTCATGGGTTTTCTTCTTACTACGAGGGTAGATAAGTAAGTCATTTCATGGAGAAATGACGAATCGATCCAAGAAAGAAAGACGTAACCCTATTCATTTAGCTCATGAAAACCATGGGCGTATTGGTCCTATCCGAAAGGTATCACTACGAACTCGAAGTGTCCGTATCGAGTTCAGGAGATAGTCTTTCGGACATCCTTTGCTAACACTCGAACTGGTGATATTCGGATTTCAGATCGATTCATGGAAGTAGTTTCTTTCCTTACATTTTCTCAACCATTTTGTCTATGCGAGGCAGAGATAACGATTTCTATGAAAATCTTGACGGAGTCCTCGATATCCGAGGCACATACGATGCGATCCATCGATCTCTGGAAGAATCTGACCGGGGTTCTCTAGGGTGAGAAACCTAGTCTTCTAATTCTATTTCTGTGTAGTTCGTTAAGTTGTCCGGACTGTTCTTGTATCTCCGTGGGTGTTTAAACTATAGGGTGATCTGTCTTCGGGAGTCATACTGGGTTCTAAGTTTGTTCACATGACGATGTGATTACTCGTATACTTACGCAGTTCTCCGTCATGAAGTCCATAGAATTCATACATGGTTTCACAATCACAACTTCGGGTATACGAGTCGTATATAATTAAGATTGAAAAGGTAGTCGAATAACTGATTCTTCTTTAAGCTCACATCCCATCGGGGAAAAAGAAGTTAAAGTGGAATCATCAATTCTAAACCTGTAGAAGCTTGATTATATATAACTCTTACGTATACCTTCCTCATTGATAGATCAATCGCATGAATCCTTGGATTGGACTTGACGTACTGCACGAGTGGTACTTCGGGGATTTCTTCGGAAAGAAAATAACTAAAAGGTACTCTTGGCATGAGTACTTCGGGGATTTCTTCGGAAAGAAAATAACTAAAAGGTACTCCTGGCATGAGTACTTTGGGGATTTCTTCGGAAAGAAAATAACTAAGAGGTACTCCTGGCATGAGTACTTCGGCGTTCTGACATGACGGCTTCACTGGAAAAGTGATCTAGAAGAAAGAGATGTACGTATGAAGCTATTTTTGCTAGGATCAAATTAAATCGAGTCGTATGATAATGTCGGAATCATACTGAAACTTAAAGACATTAGATTCGAATATAAGACGTTTAAAAACTAAACACAACCGTGCAACCATGAACCAGAGTTACAGTAACTTAGATTTACCACAAGACTATTGCTGCGAATAAGATATACTACAAAAGACAAGTATACGCAGCACGAGACTCCCTATACAGACAGGATCTCGCAAAAGGTAAGACTCTAGTTGCACTAGTTCTAGATAGTTTATAAGTCTGTTACAACGAAACGCCTTAATTACATTAACGTGGTTCTTGAGCAGGCTCTCCTTCAGTTGTGATCCTAAGAATCCTCCCATCTACGCCAGAGTTCTTTGTTATCGGGCAATCTTTCTTGAAGTGCCCTGTCTCACCACATTGGTGGCATGACTGGCTAGTACTAGCTTTGGTGACGGGATTGCGGTGCTTAGCTAGTGTTATGTGGACGCGAGTGCCTTCCTCGTTACTCCACCTTGAAAATTGCTTCTTAAATCACTCTGTGTTATAACTCATCTTGTGCGCAGGGTTAATCTCGATGAAAGGGACTTGAGTGATGGGTCGTTTTGGTGCTCCACAGTCACGATCATGATGCCCTATGTTTAGGCAATTGCAACATTGCATCTCATGGCAAGCCCCATGATGATGGAAACTACACTTATCACACTTCAGGAGTTTTCCCTCATATGGCCTGCGCGGTACGGGAACGGCAGGGGTTTCCACTTGCTGCTGTTGTATAGCCAGCTTTTGGGATCTCTTGCGTTCCTTCCGGGCTTGACGCTTTCGTTTCTTGTTCTCTGCTTTTTGGCTTTGTGAGCCTTTGACTGTTACCGGTTGGCGACTTCCTGGACGGATACCACGATTGGAAACTTCGTTCCCATCAGTAGCATTGACTGTGCTGTTAACGCTACGGTGCGCAAGGACCGCGGTTACGGCAGCCACCACGGCAGCTGTAACTGCTGTTTGAAAGGTAGCGGCGTCCATAGTAAAAGCGGAGGTTTCCTTGTTCGACTGATTGCTTCCGGATGACGACATGATTCTGTAACACAAAAGATAAGGGTTTTGTGAGCGATTCTGGTTGACCCTGATTTACTTAGATTGTTCATGTAAAGAGTAAGAGTATGTTCTCGAAAGTTTGACCTACATCCCTATGATGCAGTCCTAGTTAAAGAATGAAAGTATGTTCGCGAAAGTTTGACCTACATCCCTATGATGCAGTCCTATTACAGAATGAAAGTATATTCGTAGAGTGGTCTCAAAACATTTGTCGTTCGAGCTGAGGTATCGTGGGTTGGTGAATAACAAGATCCAACCACTGAAAGAGACTTGGAAATGTCTCTAGAGATAAATCACTATAGTCCAATGACTTGACTAAAGTATGATTTATATAGACTCCAATGAAACTAAGATAAAAGTACTTGAATGAAGAATGACACAGAAGTTAGCCGGCTGTCAATATCTTTGATATTCACGATGTAAGGATTCGGGGAAAAATGACCTTGTAAAGGTCTTACATCATATCCACAAAAGATAGTTCCTGACAGCATAAAGACCTAACTAAAGTACTTACGGTACAAGATAATTTCATAGAAAATGCCCCATTCGGCATAGACAGAAAACACGATTTCTTTTTATAACGGAAAATAAAGTAAAGCGTCTACTACTGGCGACAGTCATTCCTCTGGTGAACTCTTAGTTCAACCAATTGACGTTCCATGTCAAGTAGGTGTCTTTCGCACACCATCTGGCGTACTCGGAGCTCTATGACTTCGGCTCGTGATTCAGTCAGTGTTTGCAGTAGGGTTTCATAGTTTCTCTCTGATCTCTCGTGTGTATCTTCTAGATGAATGGTGTGGAGGGTATGCATTCTAGCATAGGCGACTACTTCTATAATCTGATGTAGGGCTGTCCTGCCTTGAATCTCATTTCGGGCCACTCTGCGGACCAAGATTTGCAAGACTCTATCTGCTGCGTCCTCATTTCTCAAGTCGTAAAAGCTTCGGTCGCCATTGAATGGCATGGGTTGATCTTGTCCTTGGCTCCATATTTCCAAGCATTCCACTCTCTCAGGGTCGGGCCATGAAAAGGCCGGACGAGGGTTAGGAATTGGAAAGGAGCTGTTTGGGGTAGGTTCTCAACCTCTGGTTCAGAGTTAGCATCATACGAAAGGTCTTCATCATGGTGATCATCCAAGGGGATAGGATTATCATTCTCTGGTTCTTCTCCAAACCAACCAGCTATGACTTCATTCGGAAGATACTGGTTGTCAAGGGGATGGAGTCCAGCTATGATTTCTATGCGAGAATTTAGGGTAAGAGGATAATTATTAGACGAACTATCTAGATAATTATTTAGAAAACCTTCATTAGTTACATCGCTATTTGTGAAGTGAATACCAGCTATGTGTAATCTAAACAGGATAGACCTTCGAATAAGTGACCTTATTTCCAAATTCACACAGAATAGGCGTAAGGCAAAGCTATCACTGATTCTAAGTCTACAACATCCTAATTACATGTAGCCTTAGTGTATCCACTTAGCAACTATCCACTTAGTAATGAAGATCCAATTTTAATTCTCAAGTATAAAATACTTATAGTAACACCAAATACTCCTATAGTATTTTAAATTTTAATGTTATGTTCTATTGTTCTCATTGTGGTAGGGTTGGTAAGATTTTAGCATTGTTGCAACCACACAATTAAACTTAGGCACATGCTAGTCAATCCTCGGATAATATAGGTGATCAGGCTATATCTTCCCAGTTTTGACCATATGTCTCTAAGCCCACTTGTGTTGCCCAACAATCGTAATTCTTTTGTACTGTCCTATTGACACTGATTTTAGTATGAATGCAGCACGTATACTTACTTAAATATTTTACTATTTAAAGTATAAACTCTTGGTCAGAGTATTTTTAATCCCTTATGTATTTATAGTTAGTATATCTTTTATGGGTTGATACACTTAATTCACTATAAACAATGCTCTGATACCAATCTGTCACACCCCAAAACCAAGAACGGCGGAAACGTTCTGGGGCGGAGGACGTCAAGTATAATATCAACAACAATGTAAAGTAGTAAACAAGCAACAACATCATCCATTGCATTAATAAAATAATTATTATACAATTGTATTCTGTCAAATTTTGATAAACACTAAAGCATAAATCAAAATGAAAGATAAGTCTTGAATAAGCTCCATCTTCCTTTCTCCTTGCATCGGTACCTGTCTATGATGACCTGAGGATACAAGTAATTTTGAAAGCGAGTATCAGCTTTGAAGCTGGTGAGATCATAAGTATTTAGTGTCTTAATTTGTATGTAAGAATTTGTAAGTCTATGTATTGCAAGAATTTGTAAGTGTATAAGAATTTTAAGTATTTGTAAGTCTATGTATTGTAAGAACTTGTAAGTGTATATGAATTGTAAGTATTTGAAAAACCCTAAAATCCCTATGATTCGTTCTAGTATATGAAGGTGTCTTCTACCAAGACCTAACTGTTCTGTGTGTGTGTCTCTTGTAAGAGTATGTATTTTTCCGAAGTATAACTATCATTATCCAAAAATATAGTTTGTACATTTATGTTTAAGTGAGGTTATCACTAAAAATATGTAATGGAAAAATTAACGTAGTACTAAAACGTAGCTCTAAAAGGACTACTACCGTACTAACTACCTTAAGCCAGATTTTAGGCTAAGGCACTATGTGATACATTGCAGCATACTATCGACTAGTAACAACGACATAATGAATGGTCGTAATAAAGAAATGACGTTTGGCACCCGCAGACCTGCAGGTCCGGCTGTAGCTAATAGCAGGGTGTAGGATTGTTAATCTAGCATGGATCTATACGCAAACTCAACGCTCCCCCTTCAAGAGACTCTGGCCGCAACTCAAGTCATGAGGTTTTAAGTCATGCTCCGATTTAAATCACAGTAATTAACGTATTCTCATATATGTAATGTAATGTACTGTTCTAGCTGTAATGTAATGAACTGTTCTAGCAAGTATAGTAATGTAATGAACTGTAATGTCCTATGTGTGCTAGCTGTAATGTGTGTTCTCTCTATCTAGCAAGTATAGTAATGTAAACGTTCTAGCATAGTTGTATATGTTCTCGTCCTAGTATAATTGTATATGTAATGTACAGTAATGTTCTAGAAAGTATTGAGTCATGAATGAACTGAATCATTGTATGATATCGCGTTCTAGTAATGGTTCTAGTATTGTCCTGAACTACCCATATGGTAGTTTACTAGTAATCTAAGTGGTACGTATGGACGTGGATGTATACCCTTGCTACCCAATGGCATAGGATGAACTGGAAGGACCTTTTATGACTTTATATGTACACATGATATATATAACTAATATTTAAACGACCTTCGGACGAGTATCCGATATCCCACCTGACCACATCTCAAGGCGCGAAAAGGAAATAGGGTGGATAGCCTTCCTAAGCCTTTTAAACATTTCTTATATAACTATACATATAGAGGCATGAAATTTATAATATAAAAGCATAAATAAGTTTGGTAAAACATTTGAAACATAAATATTAGTTTAAGGAAAGATCGACTTGATGTCAATCTATAAATCAATTTGAAGGCATAAGTTTGATAAAACAATATAAGTACAAGGAACATTTGTTTGAAACACAGTTGTAAATAAGTTTAAAATATGATAAACAGAGTAAGAGGTACAGTGTAAAAAGGAGTTTAAAACATATAAAATGCTTATAAAAATCATTTGAAAGAAACTGTTTGGTAAAATGGCTAATGAGTAGCCAAATCTTTTGAATGCTATATATTAATCACATGTGATTGATGTAATAAGTAATATAATCCTACTTACTAATCACATGTGATTGACATAATAAGTAGCATGATTCTACTTGTATCCCCCCCGCCCCATAAAACATTTAAAATAGTTTAAAACATTAGTTAAGGGGTATGAACTCACCTGCAGTATGTGACTGGAATTGAACGGGCTGTTATCGTACGGAAGGATCAGACAAGTGCTTGGTGTCAAGTGAAGACCTAGACACACACAATGATCCTAATTACATATGAAGACATATGTATATAAATAATTAGATATTTAATCACTAATTATACAAGTATAAACATTTAACGCGAGGACAACACTTTTGGTCAAGTGCTAGGAGGCTAATGGGTTGCAACAAAGGAGTGCAACGCCCATAATGGAAGTTTTAGGTCAAAAGACCATATTCATTGGAGTTTACGACCCAGGGGAGTAAGCTCCTGGCCGTAAATTTTCAAACAAGTCATGAAATGGTGCATAGAATTTCTACAACTCTAGAGGTGAATTGTTTCTAGGCTTAACAAGTGTTTAAGGTACCACATTGACTCCTATGGGGAGTTTATGGCCCAAAGACCCTTTTCCCTTGGAGTTTACGGCCGTAAACTCCCTTGGTAGGGTGATTATGTTGCTTTCAAGTCTCTATAACAACTAGGAACAATTCTAGGCTTTAATACTTGGCTTTAAGAGGGTTTATGGCACTAAATGGTACCATTTTATGGAGTTTACGACCTTGGAACCTTTTGGGCCGTAAACTCCCTCACACATGGGGTTCAAAATGTTTTAACTAGTCCATAACTCATTTAGGTACATGCCCAAATTGTCTCTTGGCTTAAGGAAGTGTCTAGGGTGTCCTTTGACCCCTTTATGGGAGTTTACGGCCCAAGAACTACTCTTGGCCGTAAACTCTTCAATACTTGTGCTTTTCTTATGTTTCCTAGGTCCTAAACACATTAAGGTATTTGCCTAAAATAGAGTTCAAGCCTTTGGGGGTGATTAGGGCACTCTTAGCCCTTGAAAAAGGGGTTTACGGCCCAAGAGCATATCCTTGGCCGTAAACTCCTAAAATGTATATGGTTTTGATTGATTTCTAGTCTCTAATGCTCATACATAACATCCTAAGCTAGTTACCTAACATGGAAATGGGACTAGATGGCCTTTAGGCTTGATTTTGGAGTTTACTCCCCAAGAACGTTCTTGGGTGGTAAACTCCCGGATCTTGTATTTTGGACATGTAAATAATGTTATTAAGCACATAACAAGTATTAAAACACATCTAGGAAAGTGGACTCACAATCTGGGATGAAAACCCGAAGATCCGTGAGAGAGAAATTGGCTTTTCTCTAATTGGAATTAAACTAATGAACCAATTTGGTTCACAATTCTATTTATAGTCCCGAGATTTTTGGCAGAAAATATTTCTAGTCTCGGAATGGATTCTAATGATCTAGGGTAATGGAATTACAGTGTTGCACCTAATCCTAGTGCAACCACTCTCCTAATATCTCTTTAGGTGTAAAACCCTGAAAACTGCCAAACTTATTCCATAAGTCTGAACTTTCACTATAACTGCTCTACTACTATTGGATTGAAATGGTTGGATTAGAATGGAAATTTCGGGTTGTCACATATGTGCAACTTATTTATTTCAAAACTATATGATATTAGAGTTCATTTCTTGAATAAAAATATTTTCTGCCAAAAATCCCAGGACTATATATAGGATTCTGAACCATATTTATTCATTAGTTACATTTCCAACTAGAGAAAAGCCAGTTTCTCTCTCACGGATCTTCGGGTTTTCATCCCAAATCGTGAGTACCTTTCGTTGTATTATATGGCTTATATTGTTCTTATTAACATAGATTTCATAACAAAACAGCCAGATTCGAGAGTTTACCGCCCAAGAACACCTTGGGGAGTAAGCTCTTTTATAACGATAAATTGATGCCTAGTACTTTCCCCTTGATATGTAACTACCTTAGGCTTGTATCTTAGTGTTTATAAGACTAGAAATCACCCACGAACACCAAGAGTAAGGTGTTCACGGCCCAAGAAGTTCTTGGACTGTGAAATCCAAACTCAAGGGCCAAAGAATGCCTTAATCACTCCTAAAGCCTTGCAACAATAGCCTTGATTTACTCCTAGTTATTTAGGGACTTTAAATCATCAAATACCCATCCTAAAGAGAGATTATGGTCGTAATCTCTTATGGTTTTGGTCTTTGGGTCGTGAACATCAAAGAGGGGTACCAAAGTGTGCCTAAGGCCTTCATTAGCCTTAGATAATTGTCTAAAACTTATCCTAGATGAGTATGGGACTTGAAAACATAAAAAAACCCCTTTCCATATGAGTTTACGGCAGTAAACTCAAAAGGAAATGGCCTTGGGGCCGTAAACTCCTCAAAGGAGTGTATTAATGCCCTAAACCCTTCCAAGGATTAATCCACGAAGTAGGAATGCTTCTAGGGATCATTTAGAACTTCAAAACACCAAATGACATTAAGCTTTGGAGTTCATGGCCGTAAAATCAAGGGTTTACAACCATAAACTCCTTGTGTGAGGTTTATTGGAGAGTAAACTCATATATGGGGTCCTTTGGAAACCTAAACACACTAGCCGGGTCCTACAACAACTAAGATGTAATCCTTAGGGCTAATAACACTTATTATAAGTGTTTAACATGTTCTAGGAAGTCTAAACACTTTCAATTAGTAGTTTAAAGCTAATTGGGTGCACATATGTGTGATTATATGTTAACTAGGATCATAGCGTGTGTTCAAGACTTCACTTGACACCTAGCAATCCTACATCTTCAGTACATCCGTACCACTCACTATAGGTGAGTTCATACCCCTTAATCAATGGTTTAAATGTTTTTAAATGATTTTATGGGGGGAAATACAAGTCAAATACTTATAGTTATTACATCAATAACACGTGATTAATAACTACAAAACATGTGATTTCCTTATTGTTCAAATTGTTTATCAAACTGTTTTGCTTCAAACTGTTTTACAAGTTCTTATACTTATCAAATACATTTGCTTAAACTCTGTTTTACTTATTATCAATTGCATGTCTAGGTATGTATAGTTATATAAGAAATGTTTAAAGGACTTAGGAAGGCTATCCACCCCATTTCCTTTTCGCGCTTGAGATGTGGTCTGGTGGGATATCGGGTACCCGTCCGAAGGTCGTTGAAATATTAGTTTTATATCATGTGTACATATATAGTCATAAAAGGTTCTTCCATTTCATTCAGTACCCTTGGGTAGCAAGGGTATACTTCCATGTTCATACGTACCAGTACATCGCTAGTAAGTTACCATAGGGGTAGCACAAGAGGATACTATTATTATTACTAGAACAATGAAACATACAATGAGTCAGTTCATTCATGAGTCAATACTTGCTAGATAGAGAGAGAACACTCGTTACAGCTAGCACACACAGAACATTACAGTACATTACTATACTATTACATAGATATTCTTACGTGATTACCCTTACATGAGTATGTTTACATACATAAGTTTACCTGAGTGCGTTTACATATACGATAATAGGACAGACATCACTAGGTGCTACAGCATAGAACAAGTTCGGGATCTAACTATACCGATGAATCGCAATGCATTGTGAGAGTTATATCGAGTATACATGATCATAGTAATGTGGATGTTCACGGCGTGCAAATATGCAGGGGTCGTGTAAAGGTCCCAAAATCCCTTTGACAGGGGGGCGTCTAGCCTGGGATCTAGCCATCACATTAGGCCTTATCCCTCAAATAAGGCAATAGGAGTACAGAGGTAGTCACTTATTACAAATACTACAGTACTTATAAGAATTACCGTAGACTTAAGGTAATTAGTACGGTTGTAGTACGACACTACACCATAGTACTATCTTATTTTCCCATTAACATTCACTTCGTGAATATTCAGACGATGCATGGTAATGTAGAATCTATATTTTTGGTTAATGATAGTCTGAATTGGTGAAAACACACACTCTATCAAGAGACATACACACAGACACTAGATGCCTTGGTAGAAGGCTACATTTAGTAGGAAACATAGGGTTTTCTAGGAGAGTTCAAACCTGATACAAAACATCTTATAGAAACGTTTTACAAACGTTTTCATACAAACTCAGACATTAATATACTTATGATCTCACCAGCATTAACCTGATACTCGCTTTCAAAATAACTTGTATTCTAAGGTCACTACTAGACAGGTACAGGTGCCAGGCTTTTGAGAAGATGGAGTTCGTTCAAGACTCATCTTTTATTTTCATACGTATATTTTTGGTGTCTATACTTTGACAGAACACACATGTATGAAATTATATTATTAATGCAATGGATGATGTTGTTGCTTGTTTACTATTATTCATTGTTTGTGATACTGTACATGACGTCCTCCACCCCAGAATGTTTCTGCCATTCATGGTTTTGGGGTGTGACAGTAGTAATCTCTGCTTTCATGTTAGACCACCAGTATAACTTTTTGAGATCTAGATACATCTTATCTGATCCCGGGTGCACGTAATAACGAGTGTTGTGTGCCTCGTTCATGACCAAGTCTCTGAAACCACCAAGTTTCGGGGTCCAGATCGGGTCCATGAAATAATAAGCTCCGCCACCCTTAACCTCCAAGTTCTTATCCATCCCTCTTAGGGATTCACCCGCCACATTTTCAGGCTTCAAGGCGTCGAGCTGAGCTGCCTTGATTTGTGTGGACAAGTGTGAATGGATAGTCATAGTTAATGATTTGACTCTACGACCAGAATATTCCTTCCGACTCAGGGCGCCAGCTACTACGTTGGCTTTTCCCGGATGATAACGAATTTCGAATTTGTAATCACTGAGTAGCTCGACCCACCGTCGTTGTCTCATGTTGAGCTCCTTCTGGTCGAATATGTGTTGTAAGCTCTTGTGGTCAGTAAAGATAGTGCTCATTGTTCCGTACAAGTAATGTCTCCAGATCTTCAGAGCAAACAGAACTGCTCCTAGTTCAAGATCATGGGTCGTCTAGTTGACCTCATGTGTCTTCAGCTGTCTCGAGGCATAGGCAATGACCTTAACTCTCTGCATTAGCACACATCCGAGCCCTTGATTTGACGCATTGCAATAGACAACGAAGTCTTCTATCCTTTCAGGGAAGGATAGTATTGGTGTGGTGCATCAGGCTCGTTTGAGCGTTTGGAACGCTCTCTCTTGCTTCTCTTCCCAGTCGAAGGCCATGCCTTTCTGGGTCAGTGTTGTCAGAGGCTTCGCAATATGGGAGAAGTTCTGAATGAACCTACGATAGTACCCAGCGAGGCCTAGAAATTGACGAATTTATGTAGGCGTCTTCGGTGCTGACCAGTTCTCAATGGCCTTGATTTTGGAAGGGTCCACATGTATACCCTCTTCGCTAACCACGTGTCCTAAGAATTCGACTCGTCGAATCTAAAATTCGCATTTCGAGAACTTCACGTAGAGCTACTCCGAACGTAATGTCTCTACGACTTGACGTAGATGTTGACTATGCTCCTCCTTACTACGAGAGTAGATAAGTATGTCATCGATGAACACGATGACGAACCAATCCATGTAAGGACAACACACCCTATTCATTAAGTCCATGAACACATCAGGTTCATTTGTCAATCCGAACGGCATCACTACAAATTTGTAATGCCCATAACGAGTTTAGAAGGGTGTCTTTGGAACGTCCTCCCCTAGCACTCGTAGTTGGTGATATCCAGATCTCAAGTCGATTTTTAAAAAGAAGTTCGCCCCTTGGAGTTGGTCAAATAAATCGTCGATACGAGGCAACGGATAACGATTTTTGACGGTCAGTTTGTTGAGCTCTCGATAGTCGATGCACATATGAAACGATCCGTCTTTCTTCTTGACGAACAAGATTGGAGCTCCCCAGGGTGAGAAGCTTGGTCTTATAAATCCCTTGCTGAGTAGTTCGTTAAGTTGACCGGACAGTTCTTGCATCTCTGCAGGTGCTAGACGATAGGGCTATTTGGCTACGGGGGTAGCCCCTGGAACTAAGTCGATTCGGAACTCGACTTGACGTTGTGGACGTAATCCTCGGAGTTCTTCTGGAAAGATGTCGGGAAATTCGCGTACTACTGGAATGTCACACCCACAAACCAAGGATGGCGGAAACGTCCGGGGGTGGAGGACTTCATGTATAGTATCATAACAACGAATGTAATAGTGAAGAAAGCAAACACAACCATCATCAATATAATTGAAAGAGTTACATCATAGAGTAAGTTTACATGTTTCAAAATCAATTACATCATGATGACAAAGTAAGTTTGAGTTTATCGCTTTAGCGTCCCGTCCTCGAAAGGAGTTGATTTACCTGTTTAGTAATTTCCTGAGAATACAAGTTGTTTTGAAAAGTGTCAACACAAAGGTTGGTGAGTTCATAAGAGTTTTAAATTGAGAAATAAATTGTCTTTCCCCATAAAAGCAATTAAGTTGTTCCAGAAAATCCGATATTTTCCTCAAAATGTGAAATGTAAGTTTCTATGCTATGAAATAGTGCATCCTAGAATTCCCTATAGATTCCTTCTATAATTTCCTTGTGTATATAAGTTATATAAAATTAAAGTTAGATAAAACATCGAATGTAATGGGTCTGCCGTATGCCCACAACCCAACGAGGAACATGAAATAAGGCGGAACCACCAATTCTAAGCCAATCACGACTAGGTTCTATATAACTCTAGCATATACACTTAGAAATTATAGCTGAAAACTAACAATGCAAGATTGAATGTGGTCGTAAATCCAAAAACTGAAACTAAACCCTAGTGTAGTGTCTGAAATAGTAATAGTGGCTGTGAACATAAATTATACATATCATAGTTCAACGGATAGTGATAGTGACTAGTGAACATTAACTATGCATATTATAGTTTATCAAAAGTGGTGGTGATGGTGAATATAAACTATACATATCATAGTCCATCAAATAGTGATAGTGGTAGTGTACATGAACTATGCATATTGTAGCTTATCAAAAGTGGTGGTGATGGTGAATCCCTTTCTTGTAATTAAGTTTGTGGTGTAGATGAAATATAAACTATACCTATTATAGTTTATCACTTTGTTTGTAATGTATATATGCCATAACTCTACCGATTATAAATAGCGTGTTCGTTTGTGTGTGTGTGGGGGGGGGGGCGTAATAATGGACTTAACTATACTTGTTATAGTTTATCTTAATTATTCATAGTGGTAATAACCCTTTTGTATGTGTAATACCTTTAATAATGTGTTTGTCATGTAAATGAATCCTAAACTATACCTATTATAGTTTATTAAATATTTGTTTGGGTAGTGAGCATCAACTATACTTGTAATAGTTTACCAATGTTTGTATTTTAATGGATATAGCCTTGTAATACCATTTATATATTTACCATACTTATGAAGGTAAGAATCCATTTGTTTTCTGATGTATGTCTATATAATAAGCCAAGATGACATATATGGTAATAACATATCATCACATGAAGGTACACACCTTGCTTAACAAGTTACAAGGTGTAAATGAAACTGAAAACATTTTTCTAGTATTTCCATTTCTATTATGTTTTTAGTAAATTCATAGAAAAATAATTAAGGGTGCAACTCAGAATCCGTAAATTCTGAGAGTTTGGAAAATGAGTCTAGTTTGTTCATACTTTTTATTATAAATTTTAATCACCTCTAACTTGTGTGAAAAAGTCCATAATCACAGACTGGTCCGGATTGATGTTTGAAATGATAGGCAGTTTTGTAAAAATCACCATAAATTGTAGAAAAATTGTATGGAGATGTGCAAGTAGTCATTTTAAAGCTAAGAACTGGAACTGCTTGCACCTAAAACAGTTTTGAAAACTAGAATGTTTAATTTGTCCAAAACAGTCTGTGAATGGAGTCCAACTTTTCTGATGAAAGCTGTTAGAAAAATTTAATTATGTTCTTGGTGTTTTAACTTGTATCCCCCTCCCCCATAAAAACTTGAGAAAACATGAAAATGTAGGGGTATGAACTCACCTTGAGTGATTTCAGTAGATGGATGATGGAGGAAAGAAGTGCCCAACTCAAGAACACTTGGGAGATGCTTGAAGATTTGAAGATCTAACACAAATATGACGATATTTGTGTAGGAAATCTATGATTTGGATGTAGGATAGTATCCCAGTGTAGGAGAATGATACTTACCAAATGTAGAAGACACGCTTGGAAACAAGCCTTGAATCTCGAAATCTTAGAGAGAGGGAGTGAGAGAAAATGAAGTTGTCGCTTGGAGGAAAAATGGAGTAATGTGAGGAGAGAGAAGGATATCTCTAGCTTTTGTTCAACATTATGGCTGAAAAAAAGTGGAAAAAGGACAATTATTGAATAGGTATGGGTGAATAGTGACTAGGGGATGTACTATGAAGGTATGGGGAGGTTGCTTGTGTCATACACTAAGGCAAAGTCAACACTCCACCCATAAATCTTACCAACTAGATTTTATTCTTAGGCTAGGATTTTCCCCCAAAATATAATTAAAATATGAATATTTGGGGTTTATTATATTAAAATACGAGTTTGGGTGAAAATCCCGCGTTAAAATCTCGAAAAACGTGCTCAAAACGCTAAAAATATTGAAAACCGGGCAAAAACTGCCAAATTCCGAAATTTGGGCCGAGGATGCGAAGGTTCGGCTCCTTAGGAGCTTGGAACCGAGAGCAGGAGAAGAAACCGAGAGAGGAGGGTTCGGCTGCGCGGGTCGCCTCTCGGACCGAAGGTAGGGCTCGGATGTATGGGAACCGAGAGGTCTCGCAGACATGCTCATTAGAAGGGACCGAGAGTCAGGTCCTCGGACCGAAGGTGGGAAGGGGAGCCGAAAGTCAGTCTCGGTTCAGCATGATCAGGGGACCGAAATAGACAGAGCCCTCGGTCCATTTCGGTTGAGAGGGTCTCGGTTCTCAGGAGGTTCGACTCTAAGAGGTTCGGCTCCTAAGAGGTTCGGTTCCTAAGAGGAGTTTCGGCTCCTAAGAGGGGTTTCGGCTCCTTAAGCTGTTTTTCGCGTAGACTTCCGTTTTTGAGCGGTTTTCGACTGAATTAAGAGCGGGATGCCCCGAGTGGTTTTAAGAAGTTGAGAGAGATTTTGAGAGAGATTTGAGAGAGATTCGACATAGTTGGAGAGATTTGGCATACTAAGAGAGATTTCACATTCTTGGAGAGATTACTCATTCAGAGAGATATTTGGGAGAGATTTCACATACTTGGAGAGATTTGACATTCTTGGAGAGATTTCTCATACAAAGAGAGATTTGGGAGAGATTCTACATACTTGGAGAGATTTGGGAGAGATTTGACATTCTTAGAGTGATTTCTCATACAAAGAGATATTTGGGAGAGATTCCGTATACTTGGAGAGATTTCGATTTCAGAGAGATATTTGGGAGAGATTTTAAATACATAGAGATAAAGTAAAAGAGATTGGGAGAGGTTTCGTTTGTGACCTTTTTGAGTGTCAGTCTTCACAACGCAAGGTCCGTAAACCCCGTAAAGCCATGTTTAAGGGTGTTACATAATCCCGATGAGTATGCAACATTGTTTTATCGGTTTGGTTCGTTACTTACTATACTTTTAGGTTAAGGAAATCTAGATATACGAACTTTTCAATTGATGCTTTCTCATTAGTGTAGCGAGTTGTATAGTAATTACTTAACATAAGCCCTAGTACACAAGGGTTAGTTGGGTTGACCGGTTTGACTTGCCGACTTTATTTGACTTCGACTTGACCAGAATTTGACGGTTGTCGCATCATCCCCCCGTTAGAGGGAATTTCGTCTCGAAATTTGAATTTAGGCAAGGAGTAGGCATGAATAATCGAGCCAAAAAGCGGGGATACTTCCTAATCCATTACTTCTCATGCTCTTAGTGAATGCAGGTCCTTGGTTGGTATTCTAGTCGTGTGATAAAAAAAAATCGAAGTGACTTGGAAATAAAGGCACTAGATTTGATCAAAAAGACGTTGCAGACAAGACACCACTGTGCAACTTTTTACAGAGTTACAGTACTATAGATTTACTACAAGACTATTGCTACGAACTAGGTATACTACAAAAGACAAGTATGCGCATCTCGAGGGTCCCTTTACTGACGGGGTTTCGCAAAAGATAAGACTCTAGTTGCACTAGTTTTAAGCAGTTTATGAGTCAGTTACAACAAATGCTTTAGTTATTTTTAACGAGGTCCAGAGTAGTTTCTCCTGCAGAAGTGATCCTTAGTATCTTCCAGTCTGCGCCGGAGTTCTTCATGATTGGACAGTCCTTTTTGAGGTGTCCAATCTCGCCGCATTGGAAACATATCTGGCTTGCACTAGCATTGGTGGCGGAAGTGAGGTGTTTAGTCAAAGTTACGTGGACACGGGTGCCCTCCTCATTCATCCACTTCGAAAGTTTCCTTTTATGCGGTCTGGATTTACCACCACCCTTGTGTGTAGGGTTTGTCCCGATGCCAGGGACTTGAGAAATTGGTCGTGCCGGTGCTAAAGGGGCAGGAGTTGCCACTTGTTGTTGTTGCCTGGCAAGTCTTTGGGATCGGTGACACTCCTTTCGAGCTCGGTGATTTCGTTTCCTCTTCTCCATTTTACGATTCTGTACGTCCGTGACTGTTGCCCTTTGTTGGCTTCCTGGATCGATACAACAATCGAAATTTTCAATTCCTTTGTCAGTCGTGATTGCGTTACCAGTGTTGGGGTTTGTAAGGACAGCTGTCATGGCAGCTGTTACCGCGGCTTGAAATGTAGCGGTGTCGATATGAAGGATAGGGGCTTCATTGTTCGGTTGACTATTCACAGATGATGACATGATTCTGCAACATGAAAGAGAAGGAGTTTGTGATTGACTAAGGTTGGCTCTATATTATTTTGATATTGACTAAGAGATGAGTTATTAAATATGAAAACATAGCTTATACACATTATGATATAACCAAGACTGGGCGGATAGTAAAATGTGTGATTCTACTTCAGTTTCACATCCCACGAGGAAATGAAACTAAGTTAGAAATCTCACATTCTATTGTCTACTAGGTCTTCGTTATATATAATTGGGGAATGTATAAGTGAGGAAATCATAATGAATAACATTCTTACTAATCCTTCTTAATGAACTAGAATTCCTAGTAAGGGCTATCATTGAACCTAGATGTATTTCTACCGTTCACCTATAGAGTAGAAGTATGTCCTCGAAGGTTTGACCTACATCCCTATGATGCAGTCCTTTTACGGAGTAGAAGTAAGTTCGTAGAATGGTCTCATGACGTTTTTCGCTAAAACCGGGTTCCATTGGTTGGTGAATAACATGATCCAACCTTTGAGAGAGAATTGGGAATGATCCCGGAGCTAAATTACTCTTAGTCCAACAACTTGACTAGAGTGGGTTTCAGATAGACTCCTATGGTAGCATGATGGAAGTATTTGGACAAGGGATGACGCAGAATTTAGCTGATTGACAATGTCTTTGATGTTTGAGATGTAACAGGCTTGGGAAAATTGACCTTGTAGAGGGTCTTACATTACATCCGAAGCAGGGGAGTTTTGGCCGCCTAAAGGCCTAACCAAAAGTACCTACAATGCTAGATAGTTCCATAGAGAGTGCCTCATAGGACATAGATAGGAAAAACGATTCCTTTTTAACAGGGAAAGAAGGTAAGGCATCCACTACTGGCGGGGTCATCCCTCTGGTGAACCCTCAGTTCAACTAGTTGCCGCTCCATATCATGCATGTGCCTTTCGTGCACCTTCTGGCGTACTCGAAGTTCTATGACTTCGGTTCGTGTTTCAGCAAATGCTTGGAGCAGGGTTTCATTGTCTCTTTCAGATTTTTCACGAGTGTGCTCTAGGCAATTTGTGCGGATGTTATGCATTCTTGGCTTTGCATCAACCTCTGCGATACAATGGAGCGTTGTTCTGCCCTAAATCTCGTTTCGGGCAACTTTACGGACCATGATTGGAAGAATTCTATCTGCTGAACTCCCTTCGCTTATATTGTAGAAGCTTCGGTCTCCATTAAACAGCATAGGTTGGTCTTGCTCTTCGCTCCAGGTTTCCAAGCACTCCACTCAAGGAGGCGTCGGGCCTTGAAAAACCGGACGAGGGTTAGGATTCGGAACAAGGGTCATCGGGGGTAGGTTCTCCACTTCAGGCTCGGAGTCGGAACCGTCAGCAAATCCTTCAGCTTGGTGACCATCTAGAGGGATTGGGTAATCATTCTCTGGCTCCTCTCCGGACCATCCAGCTTTGTCGTGGTTCGGGTAGTACGGGTCGTCGTGGGGATGAAATCCAGCCATGATATCTTTGCGAGAGATGGAAATATAAGGAGTAACTAAGTAGACGTACTAATTAGATAATTATAAGATGATCTTTATCAGGTACTTTAATACCTTGTTTAGCGCATACTAGTCATATGAATTTGGGACAGGATAGACCCCCGAATAAGCGATCCTAACTCTAAATCCCCAATCCAACAAGAACAGGAAGTAAAGCAAAGATCCACAGATTATAAGTCTATGACGTCCTGGATACATATAATTTTAATGTATCCACTAGGCAATTATTGACCTCTTGATAAAAATATATTTATTTCTCAGATATGTAATTATAATAACACCAAATACCCCTATGGTATTTCATTGTGCTAGTGTTGGTAAGTTTTTAGACTTCTTGCAACACCTACGACCATTCATGGGTATATGCTAATCACTTCTGGGTAAGACATAGTTGATCAGGCTATGTCATTCCTAGACCTAACTATACATCCCCAAGCCTACTCGTATTGTTCAACAATCACCACTTTTGTCCCATCCCACCATGATACTGACCCTAGTGTGTGTGCACGTGCTCATACTTTTACCTAGAAATTATTTGTTTCTAAAAGTGTAGTTATTTGGAAAATGTTAAATTAGAGACCTTCAGTCCCAATGTATTTATAGTTTGTATATCTTATATGGTTCGATATATACTTAGTTCACTATAAACAATGCTCTGATACCAATCTGTCACACCCCTAAACCAAGGATGGCGGAAACGTCCGGGGGTGGAGAACTTCATGTATAGTATCATAACAACGAATGTAATAGTGAAGAAAGCAAACACAACCATCATCAATATAATTGAAAGAGTTACATCATAGAGTGAGTTTACATGTTTCAAAATCAATTACATCATGATGACAAAGTAAGTTTGAGTTTATCGCTTTAGCGTCCTGTCCTCGAAAGCAGTTGATTTACCTGTTTAGTAATTTCCTGAGAATAGAAGTTGTTTTGAAAAGTGTCAACACAAAGGTTGGTGAGTTCATAAGAGTTTTAAATTGAGAAATAAATTGTCTTTCCCCGTAAAAGCGATTAAGTTGTTCCAGAAAATCCGATATTTTCCTCAAAATGTGAAATGTAAGTTTCTATGTTATGAAATAGTGCATCCTAGAATTCACTATAGATTCCTTCTATAATTTCCTTGTGTACATAAGTTATATAAAATTAAAGTTAGATAAAACGTCGAATGTAATGGGTCTGCCCTAGGCCCACAACCCAACGAGGAACATGAAATAAGGCGGAACCACCAATTCTAAGCCAATCACGACTAGGTTCTATATAACTCTAGCATATACACTTAGAAATTATAGCTGAAAACTAACAATGCGAGATTGAATGTGGTCTTAAATCCAAAAACCGAAACCAAACCCTAGTGTAGTGTACGAAATAGTAATAGTGGCTGTGAACATAAACTATACATATCATAGTTCAACGGATAGTGATAGTGACTAGTGATCATGAACTATGCATATTATAGTTTATCAAAAGTGGTGGTGATGGTGAATATAAACTATACATATCATAGTTCATCAAATAGCAATTGTGGTAGTGAACATGAACTATGCGTATTATAGCTTATCAAAAGTGGTGGTGATGGTGAATCCCTTTCTTGTAATTAAGTTCGTGGTGTAGATGACACATAAACTATACCTATTATAGTTTATCACTTTGTTTGTAATGTATATATGCCATAACTATACTGATTATAACTAGCGTGTTCGTTTGGGGGGGGGGGGGTTATAATGGACTTAACTATAGTTGTTATAGTTTATCTTAATTATTCATAGTGGTAATAACCCTTTTGTATGTGTAATACCTTTAATAATGTGTTTGTCATGTAAATGAATCCTAAACTATACCTCTTATAGTTTATTAAATATTTGTTTGGGTAGTGAGCATCAACTATACTTGTAATAGTTTACCAATGTTTGTATTTTAATGGATATAGCCTTGTAATACCATTTATATATTTACCGTACTTATGAAGGTAAGAATTCATTTGTTTTCTGATGTATGTCTATATAATTAGCCAAGATGACATATATGGTAATAACATATTATCACATGAAGGTACACACCTTGCTCAACAAGTTACAAGGTGTAAATGAAACTGAAAACATTTTTCTAGTATTGCCATTTCTATTCTGTTTTTAGTAAATTCATAGAAAAATAATTAAAGGTGCAACTCAGAATCCGTAAATACTGAGAGTTTGGAAAATGAGTCTAGTTTGTTCATAATTTTTATTATAAATTTTAATCACCTCTAACTTGTGTGAAAAAGTCCATAATCACAGACTGGTCTGGATTGATGTTTGAAATGATAGGTAGTTTTGTAAAAATCACCATAAATTGTAGAAAAATCGTATGGAGATGTGCAAGTAGTCATTTTAAAGCTAAGAACAGGAACTACTTGCACCTAAAACAGTTTTGAAAACTAAAATGTTTAATTTGTCCAAAACAGTCCGTGAATGGAGTCCAACTTTTCTGATGAAACCTGTTAGAAAATTTTAGTTATGTTCTTGGTGTTTTAACTTGTATCCCCCCCCCTAAAAACTTGACAAAACATGAAAATGTAGGGGTATGAACTCACCTTGAGTGATTTCAATAGATGGATGATGGAGGAAAGAAGTGCCCAACTCAAGAACACTTGGGAGATGCTTGAAGATTTGAAGATCTAACTCAAATATGACGATATTTGTGTAAGCAATCTATGATTTGGATGTAGGATAGTATCTCAGTGTAGGAGAATGATACTTACCAAATGTAGAAGAAAATCTTGGAAACAAGCCTTGAATCTCGAAATCTTAGAGAGAGGGAGTGAGAGAAAATGAAGTTGTCGCTTGGAGGAAAAATGGAGTAATGTGATGAGAGAGAAGGATATCTCTAGCTTTTGTTCAACATTATGGCTGAAAAAGAGTGGCAAAAGGACAACTATTGAATAGGTACGGGTGAATAGTGACTAGGGGTTGTACTATGAAGGTATTGGGAGGTTGCTTGTGTCATACACTAAGGCAAAGTCAACACTCCACCCATAAATCTTACCTATTAGATTTTATTATATTAAAATACGAGTTTGGGTGAAAATCCCGCGTTAAAATCTCGAAAAACGGGCTCAAAACGCTAAAAATATTGAAAACCGGGCAAAAACTGCCAAATTCCGAAATTTGGGCCGAGGATGCGAAGGTTCGGCTCCTTAGGAGATTGGAACCGAGAGCAGGAGAAGAAACTGAGAGAGGAGGGTTCGGCTGCGCGAGTTGCCTCTCAGACCGAAGGTGGGGCTCGGATGCAAGGGAACCGAGATGTCTCGCAAACATGCTCATCAGAAGGGACCGAGAGTCAGGTCCTCGGACCGAATGTGGGAAGAGGAGCCGAAAGTCAGTCTCGGTTCAACATGATCAGGGGACCGAAATAGACAGAGCCCTCGGTCCATTTCGGTTGAGAGGGTCTCAGTTCTCAGGAGGTTCGGCTCTAAGAGGTTCGGCTCCTAAGAGGTTCGGTTCCTAAGAGGAGTTTCGACTCCTAAGAGGGGGTTCGGCTCCTTAAGGCTGTTTTTCGCGTAGACTTCCGTTTTTGAGCAGTTTTCGACTGAATTAAGAGTGGGATGCCCCGAGTGGTTTTAAGAAGTTCAGAGAGATTTGAGAGAGATTCGACATACTTGGAGAGATTTGGCATACTAAGAGAGATTTGGGAGAGATTTCACATTCTTGGAGAGATTTCTCATTCAGAGAGATATTTGGGAGAGATTTCACATACTTGGAGAGATTTGGGAGAGATTTGACAATTTTGGAGAGATTTCTCATACAAAGAGAGATTTGGGAGAGATTCTACATACATGGAGAGATTTGACATTCTTAGAGTGATTTCTCATACAAAGAGATATTTGGGAGAGATTCCGCATACTTTGAGAGATTTCTCATTCAGAGAGATATTTGGGAGAGATTTTAAATAGAGAGAGATAGAGTAAAAGAGATTGGGAGAGGTTTCGTTTGTGACCTTTTTGAGTGTCCGGCTTCGCAACGCAAGGTCCGTAAACCCCGTAAAGCCATGTTTAAGGGTCTTACATACTCCTGATGAGTATGCAACATTGTTTTATCGGTTTGGTTCGTTACTTACTATAGTTTTAGGTTAAGGAAATCTAGATATACGAACTTTTCAATTGATGATTTCTCATTAGTGTAGCGAGTTGTATAGTAATTACTTAACGTAAGCCCTAATACACAAGGGTTAGTTGGGTTGACCGGTTTGACTTGCCGACTTTATTTGACTTCGACTTGACCAGAATTTGACGGTTGTCACATGGAATGTTCTGAATATCCTTCGTTTCTTGGCTTAGATAGACAACATGAGCAAGGAATGCACGATATTCTTTTTGCAAGAATTTCTGAGCTTGGATGCTCGAGATGATACGAAGGTTCGTGTCGGGCTTGTCGCCATAAACTACTTAGGTTTCGCTAGACAGCAGATTAAGGCGAACAAAATTTTCGTAACACATGATATCCGCATGATGAAGACTCAATCAATCCACGCCAATAATGACGTTGAAACTTTTAATTGAGACCGGCATGTGATCGATAAAAAATGAATGGCTATCTAATGTTAGAAAATCAATCCATGCCAATAATGACGTCGAAACTTTTAATGTTAGGCTATCTAGTCCTCTCTGTCTTTCCATTAGCCATTTGTATAGTGAACGGGTCTTTAAGTGCTCATGATTTATGCTTAAGTAAATGAGCAAATTTTTAGTTCACGAAACTTCTCTCCGCTCCACTATCAAATAGAATGCATGCATAAGAGTTATCGAGGAGGAACGTACCAGTGACCACTGTGGGGTCGGCAACCGCTTCCTTATGGCCTATGGCCCACCTCGCCGCAGTTGTAGCAAGTTTGGCCCACTCCAGTGCCAGGGAGCTACGTGATTGGCCTCATCGGAGATTTGCAAAAATGGGTTGTGTGCCCCTTCCCGTTGCAGTTCATACACTGCATCTCTCGGCAGGCGCCGACGTGATGGAAGTTGCACTTGTCGCACTTAGGCAAACTTCCAGTGTACTCCTTTACCGAAGCAGCAGCGTCAGGTGCTATCGCACCATGTACTGCTACGACCTGTTGCTTTTTGGCAGCCTTAGCCTTCTTCTTGTCATCCCAAACCTTCCGCTTGGAGTCAGCGGTTCTTGCAGGTTCTGAGATGGACAGGGTAGTTGTTGTTGCGGCCAGGGTACGAACGCCATGGTGTATGAGCCGCTGTGCCAATCACTTGGCACTATCAAATGTAGTGGGGTGTGATGCCAAGACATTTCCCTAGTACGGTGGCACCATCCCCCATATGTATCTCTCAATCTTCTTTCCCTATGTATGAACCATGTTGGGACATAGGGCCACCAGCTCGCAGAATCTGGCGGTATAAGCGGTTATGTTGGAGCCCTTCATGGTTAGGCACCATAGCTCCTCCTCTAGCTTTGGGATCTCGCCCCTCGGGCAGTACTCCTCAATCATGAGGTCTTTCAATGTTTCCCAGCCCATAGCATTAGCCATTATAAGAGATAGTGACTTAACATGGCCGTTTCACCATTTTAGGGCTTTAGTTTCGAAAGTGCAAGCAGCGAACTTGAACTTTCTCTCCTCTGAACAGGAGTAGATTTTCAAAACTAATTCGGTTTTCTCGAACCCTTGCGAGAGGGCAATGACTCCGCCAGTCCCCTTGAAGGACAATGGCTTGCAGTTCGTGAAGTCCTTATAGGAGCACTCTCTCGAGCGCAAAGGAGCTTCAACCTGTATAGACTGAATAGGGGTTCCTCCTCCAGTGGAACCAGATGAATGATACTGAGCCATGGTTGTAGCCACAACTGCAGCTACAGCAGTATTTAAGGCTATCGTGTCAAATTGAGGAGAAGGTCGTTGAGGAGGTGGTGTTTCATTATTGAGGTTTCTCCTTGGATTTCTGCGAGGCGGCATCTTTGATCTATAGTTTATGAAGATGAAAACATTGATAAGAATTTAATTGAAGGATTGATGTGAATGAATCATGGACCAACTCTTCATAGTCCAACAATACGATTGAATAATATACTTGAATGAAGATGGAAGCATTTGGATAATAATTTCCATTAGATTAGATATTTGTCAAAGGTACTGGGATTACCAATGTAATAAGTTCGGGAAAAGTGACCTAGAAGTAGGTCTTACATAAACCAAAGTGGAAAATTTTGACAGAACTACGACCTAATCAAGACCTAACGGGCCTAAGATTTAAAAGGATAGGAAATTAAACTAAGGTTGTTAGCATAACTAAGTTATATCCAAAAGAGAAGTTGATGAGAATCTATCGGCGACGAGAACTACCGGAGTGAGCTCTTGACTCCGACAGAAGATGTTCTATGTCCCTTATGCACCTATCAGCTCTGGCTTGCTAAGCTCGGAGTTCTCTATCTTCAGCTCGGGTTTCAGCGAGTTCCCTCTCGAGCATTGCATTGCTGACCTGAGCCCTTTCATGAGCGGACTCTAGTTGGCGAATGCAGACAGTGTTAACGCCAGAATTAGCATCAACCTCCATTACTCAGTCGATAGCTACTCGACCTTGCTTGGTGTTCTGAGCAGTCCTATGCACGATAATGGGTAGGACTCTGTCAGCTGAACCTCCCTCAGTGAGGTTGTAGAAGCTTCTGCCTCCATTGTAGGGGATAGGTTGTCCTTCTTCCTTACTCCACCTATTCAAGTTTGTGGCCCACAGAGGTGTGGGTCCTTGAAATGCTGGACGAGGGTTTGGGTTTTAATTAGCTGGGGGCAGGTTGTTGACTTCTGGATCTGAGTCAGAACCATCAGAAAAGCCTTCAGCTTCAAGATCATCCAAAGGAATTGGCTGATCGTCTTCTGGTTCATCTTCTAGCCATCCTGAATTTTCGTGGTTCGGATAGTACGGGTCTCCGAGAAGGTGGAATCCCGTCATTAAATCTATGCGAGAAGAGAGGTATTAAGAATCTAGCACATAAGTAACTGATAGTAATGCAAAATACTCCTTTAGTATTTTAATTTTAAGTTCTATTGTTCTCATTGTGGTCTTGTTGGTTAGATTTTAGACTTGTTGCAACCTCACAACTATACTGAGGCACATTCTAGTCAACCCTCGGATAATTGAGTTGATCAGGCTACATCTTCCCAGTTTTGATTATATGTCTCTAAGTCTACTTGTGTTGTCCAACAATCGTAATTCATTTGTACTGACCTAGTGACACTAATTTTAGTATGAATGCAGGCACGTATACTTAATTAAAATATTTTAATATTTAAAGTATAAACTCTTAGTCAGAGTATTTTAATCCCAATGTATTTATAGTTAGAATATCTTTTATGGGTTGATATACTCAATTCACTATAAACAATGCTCTGATACCAATCTGTCACACCCCCAAAACCGATGAACGGCTGAAACGTTCTGGGGTGGAGGACGTCATGTACAGTATCACAACAATGCAAAGTAGTAAACAAGCAACAACATCATCCATTGCATTAATAATATAATTTCATACAAGTGTGTTCTGACAAGTTATATAGACACAAAAAATAATATACATCAAAATAAAAGAGGAGTCTTGAACTAGCTCCTTCTTCTCAAAACCTGGCACCCGTACCTGTCTACTAGCAACCTGAGAATACAAGTTATTTTGAAAGCGAGTATCAGCTTTAAAGTTAGTGAGATCATAAGTATATTAGTGTCTGTGTTTGTATGAAAGCATTTGTAAGATGTTTTTAAGATGTTTGTATAAATTTTGTGAAGTTTGTATTTGTTTGAACTCTTCTAGAAAACCCTATGTTTTCTACTAAAAGTAGCCTTCTACCAAGGCATCTAGTATCTGTGTGTTTGTCTCATGTAAGAGGGTCTATTTTCCCAATCCGACTATCATTAACCAAAACTATAGTTTTTACATTACCGTTCATCGTGTGCATGTTCACGAAGTGAATGTAATGGGAAAATATTATAGTATTGTAGTGTTGTATTAAGTAACTACTGTTGTACTAGCTACCTTAAGCAATTGTAAATTTTAAGGTAACATGTGATCGACCTGTATCTTGCTACCGACTCAATAGTAAAACGACAATGTAAGATGCCGTAGAAATGACGTTTGGCACCCGTAGACTTGCAAGTCCCACTGTAGCGAGCAACAAGGTGTAGGATAGTCAATCTAGTATAGATCTATACATAAACTCATATACTCCCCAATTAAGGAGATTATGATACAAAAACAGTAATGGCAGGTAGTGCCATGCCCTGTTTAATGGCTCACATAACTGTGTTAATGTGTATGTAATGTATATGTGTGCTAGCTGTACTATGTGTTCTTTCTCTGTCTAGCCTGTATGTTTGTTTCTCGTCATAGTGTCTATTGATTGTTTCTCGTCATAGTGACTATTGTTTGTTTCTCATCATAGTGTTAACATGTTTGTATACCCTTGCTACCCAAGGGCATTGTATCTCTTGACTCATGTATGAACTGACTCATTGTAGGTTTCATTTTTCTAGTAATAGTATTAGTATCTTCCTAAACTACTCCTATAGTAGTTTTCTAGCAATGTATGATCACGTTTTTGTATCCTTGCTACCCAAAGCTATAGCACTGATTGAAGGAACGTTTATGACTATATATGTATACATGATATATAACTAATATTTAAACAACCTTCGGACAGATAATCGATGCCCTAAAGCCACATCCAAACAAGGAAAAGGAAATTAAAGCGAGCTGGCCTTCCTAAGTCTTTTAAACATTGCTTATATAACTATACATACATAGACATGCATTTGAAAATATATAAGTATGAAAGACTTTAACTAAAAGTATTTGATAAGTAAAAGACTTCGTAAAACAGTTTGAAGTATAGCAGTTTGGTAAACAGTTTGAATAGTCAGGAAAACCACTGGTGTTGTAGTTATTAATCACATGTGATTGATGTAATAACTATAAGTATTTAACTTGTATCCCCCCCCAATAAAAGCATTTAAAAACATTTAAACCGTTGGTTAAAGGGTATGAACTCACCTATAGTGAGTGGTTTGGATGAAAGTGTCGGACCGGCTGCTAAGTGTCAAGCTGAGACTAGAACACACACGTGGTTCCTATTTAACATATAATGATACATATATGAATATAATTAGTGTTTAAAACAACTAATTATAGAATTGGGACAACCTTAGGGACTAGTAAACACTTATATTGAAGTTCTACTACCATATATGATTGTATGAAGGGGGTATATGGCTTCACAAAGGAGTGTATGGCCAAAATACACACTATATGTGTGTGCGCGGCTAGGTGTGCGGCCATACATGGTGTGTGCCGTTGGGTGTGCGGCCGTAAACCTAGTGTTCTTGGTGTTGTTGGCTAATGATGCTACCCTTTATGAAGATCCTCAAGGAGATTTGGATGCTACTTGAGAGGATTTCTGGTCCTAGCTTTGTGGAAGTGTAGAAAGTGTTCCAAATGGCTAAGTGTTGAATATATAGGAGGGAGTGTGCGATTGGGATGGGTGTGTGGCCGTACACTCTTGTATGCGGCCGCATACACCTTGTGTTGGTGTGATTGGCTCAAATGCAAGGCGATACACCCACAATACTTATCCCACGACTCCTACCATGCTTATACTAAGCTTTAGACACTCTATTTGACTCCAAACATTGCTAGAAAATAGCATAAATGAGTTTAACTTTGATAAGAAATGAAAAATATAAGCTAGAAAATTTTGGGTTGCCACATATGCTCTAAAAAAGTATTGGAGTAACTAATAAAGATCATCTTATAATTATCTAGTTAGTTTGTCTATTAATTATTTCATTATCCCTTTTCTCGCGTAGATATAATGGTTGGATTCCATCTTCCCAAAGACCCGTACTACCCCAACCATGGCAATGCAGGATGGTTGGAAGAAGAACCAGAAGATGATCACCCAATCCCTTTGGATGATCATGAAGCTGAAGGCTTTTCTGATGGTTCTGACTCAGAGCCAGAAGTCAATAACCAACCCCCAGCTGCTCAAGACCCAAACCCAAACCCTCGTCCAGCATTTCAAGGACCCACACCCCTGTGGACCACAAACTTGAATAGATGGAGTCAGGAACAAGGTCAACCCATTCCCTACAACGGAGTCAGAAGATTCTACAACCTCACTGAGGGGGGTTCCGCTGACAGAGTCCTACCCATCATAATTTGTAGGATTGCTCGAAACACAGAGCAGGGTCGAGCAGCTATCAGCCGAGTTGTGGAGATTGACGCCAATTCTAGCGTTAACACAGTCCGCATTCGCCAGCTAGAGTCTGCTCATGAAAGGACTCTGGTCCACAATGCAGCTCTACAGAGAGATCTCACTGAAACCCAAGCTGAAGTCAGGGAACTTCAGGCTCAACAAGCAAGATCTGACAGCCGCGTGAGGGAAATAGAACGTCTTCTGTTGGAGTCAAGAACTCACTCTAGTAGTTCTAGTCGCCATTATATTCTCATCAACTTTGCTTTTGGATATAACCTAGTTTGCGTAAAAACTCTAGGTTGATGTAAGACCTACTTTTAGGTCATTTTTCCCGAACTCATTACATAAGTAATTCCAGTATTATTGACAGATATCTAGTCTCATGGAAATTATATCCAAATTTTTTCATTTACAATTAGTCGTGTAATTCATTTGTACTGTTGGACTATGGAGAGTTAGTCCATGAGTCATTCTCGTCAATTATTCTATTAAATTCTTATCAATGTCTTCATCTTCGTAAACTAATAATTCGAAGATGCTTCCCCGTAAATCAACAACACGCAATCCTCCCGCACCAACACCACCTACTCCTCAGTTTGACACGACAACTGTGACAACCCGAAATTTCCATTCTGAACAAACCATATCAAGCCAATAGAAGTTAGAACAGTTATAGTGAAATTCCAGACTTTGGGAATAAGTTTCAGTTTTTTAGAATTTACACTTAAGGAGATATCAGGAGAGTGGATGCACTAGGGTTTTGTGCAACACTGTTATTCCAATACTCTAGGTTATTAGAGTTCCTTTCGGGAGTAAAAATATTTTCTGCCAAAAATCCCAGGACAATATATAGAAATCTGAACCAAAATAATTTATTAGTTACATTTCCAATTAGAGAAAAGCCAAAATTCTCTCTCACGGATCTACGGGTTTTTATCCCAAATTGTGAGTACTTCTATCTAGTTATATTATATAGCTTAGATTGTGATTTATAACATCAAAATCGGACCAAAACCACAAGACTTGGGAGTTTACCGCCCAAGAACACTTGGAGAGTAAACTCCTTTTTCAAGGCCAAAAGTGTGCCCAATGCCCCTCAAAGCCTTGGAACTCGACATAGGGACTACCATTGCATGTTTAGACCACTAAAACAATTAATCAAGGGTGAGAGTGCGTTCACGGCCAAGGAAGTTCTTGGGCCGTGAACTCCATTTTTATGTGCCAAAGTGCCCTAAAAACCCTCCTTAAGCCAAGAGACTAAATTGGACATGTACCTAAATGAGTTTAGGACTAGCTAACACACTTAGAACACCAAGAGTAAGGTGCTCACGACCCAAAAGGTTCTAGGGCCGTGAACTCCATAAAATGGTGCCAAATGGTGCCATAAACTCTTCTAAAGCCAAGTACAAAAGCCTAGTTTAGTTCCTATTTAATGTAGGGACTTGAAAACACCATAAACATCCTCCTAAGGGAGATTAAGGCCGTAATCTCCAAGGGAATATGGTCCCAGGGCTGTAAACTCCTAAAAGGAGTTATATTATGCCCTAAAACTCTTCCATCGACCAAGCCATTAAGTAGAAACTTATTAGGGCCTTATAGAGCATCAAACATCAAATCGTGACCTAAGTATGAGCTTACGGCCGTAAACTCATAATTTTACGACCGTAAATTCATTTGGTAGTGCCATTAGGGTCATGAACTCCCTTATGGAGTTTTTCTTGAGCCCTACACACAATAGCTTCCCCTATAAACACTTAATTGCAATCCTAGAGGCTAATAACACTTGATAAAGGTGTTTAGCATGTCCTAGGGTGTCTTGACTTGTTTATTAATTGTTTATAGACTAATTTGTTACATATATGTGAAATTATATGTTAACTAGGATCATAGAGGGTGTTCAAGACCTCACTTGACACCTAGCGGTCCAACCTCTTCAGTTCATCTGTATCACCCACAACAGGTGAGTTCACACCCCTTAATCAATGTTTTAACTATTTTTAAATGTTTTATGGGGGGATACAAGTAGAATCATGCTACTTATTATATCAATCACATGTGATTAATAAGCAGCATTCAAATGATTTACTACTCATTAGCCGTTTTACCAAACAGTTTCCTTCAAATGATTTTCATAAACACTTTATATGTTTAAAACTCATTATTACACTGTACATTTTACTCTGTATATTACATTTCAAAGTTATTTACAATTGTGTTTCAAAAAAATGTTTCTTTATACTAAACCGTTTTAGCAAACCCATGCCTAGGGGTGTCAAAAAAACCCGAACCCGATTAACCCGACTCGACCCGAACCAGAATAAGGTAATTAGGGTCGGGTTTAATAGGGTCAGAACTCTTAATCGGGTTATTCGGGTTAACCTAATTAACCCGAATTATTATTAGGGTCGGGTTTAGGGTTTATTTTTTCAAAACAATTCGAGTTTCGGTTCAACCCGAATAACCCGATTAAGAATTTATTACCAAATTTTTTTTTACTGCGTTGCATGACATGAATTCAAGATCCCATGAGATTTTACAACTAATTCATCTTTCTTAATTAAACAAACCAGATAGTAAAATTACTATGTACAGAGATGTTTAAAATGGCATAACTTTGCTCTCTTTTTAATGCAGTACGGTTGTGTTGTAACATAATTATGAATTTTATTCACTATTTACATTAAAAGAAACTCCAAATTCATATCCAATACCATCTTTACATTTTAAGTCCCAATCCATGTGGATTATGTATTAAAATGGCACAACATAAATTTATCTTACATTTCAACTTCAACGCGACTAACCCGATCAACCCGACCCTACAAATCCGAAACCCGATTAACCCGAACCCGACTAACTCGTACCTTATTAGGGTCGGGTTTCGGGTGAATAGTTTTTCTAGAAAAACCCAACTAACCCGACCCGGTTATCCCGAAACCCGATCGGGTTAACCCGATTAACAGCCCTGGCCATGCCTTCAAAACCCTTTTATAGATCGACATCAAGTCGATCTTTTATTAGAAAATATTTATGTTCAAAGGTTTTTACAAAAAATATTTTATGCTTTTATATTATAAATTGCATGCCTCTATATGTATGGTTATATAAGAAATGTTTAAAAGACTTAGGAAAGCTATCCACCCTATTTCCTTTTCGTGCTTGAGATGTGGTCTGGCGGGATATCGGGTACCGTCCGAAGGTCGTTGAAATATTAGTTATATATCATGTGTACATATATAGTCATAAAGGTCTTTCCAGTTCAGTCAATGCCCTTGGATAGCAAGGGTATACATCCATGTTTATACGTACCGGTTATATTACTAGTAAGCTACCATATGGGTAGTTTAGGAAGATACTAGAACTATTACTAGAACGTGATATCATACAAAGAGTCAGTTCATTCATGAGTCTATACATGCTAGATAGAGAGAACATACATTATAGCTAGGACATTACAGTACATCACTATACAATTACATGATTATGTTTACATAGAGATTTTGTTATAAGCATCCCTATATTTGTATAGTTATATAAGTAATGTTTAAAAGACTTAGGAAGGCTATCCACCCTGTTTCCTTCTCCTCGATTTGGATGTGGTCTTATAGGATATCGGGTACCGTCCGAAGGTCATTTAAACATTAGTTATATATCATGTATACATATATGGACATAATAGTTCCTTTCAGTTAGTTCAGTACCTTTGGGTAGCAAAGCCATACTTCCATATACATTACATTACTATGATTACATATACAACTATACTAGAGGAAGAACATATACAACTATACTAGAAAGAGAACATATACAATGATACTAGAACGTGTAACAATACATTACAAATACATATATACATTGACAAAATTGTGATCCTGTATCGGAGCATGACTTCAATGTCATGGCCCGAGTTGTAGCCAGAGTCTCTTGAAGGGAGAGCGTGATTTTGCGTATAGATCTATACTTGATTGACTATCCTACACCTTGCTGCTAGCTACAGCCGGACCTGCAGGTCTGCGGGTGCCAAACGTCATTTCTTTTTACGACCATACGTATGTCGTTGTTACCAGTCAATAGTATGGTGCAATTAATCGCATGATACCTTAATATAAATCCGGTTTAAGGTAGTTAGTACAACAGTAGTTCCTATAATACAACACTACAGTACTACATTAATTTCCCCTTTTCATATATTTAGTGATCATTTCACTTAAACATTAAAGGTAAAAACTATATTTTGTTAATGATAGTTACACTTGGGAAAATTACACACTTTTACAAGAAACGAACATTTAGAACAGTTAAGTCATGGTAGAAGACTACATTGAGAACAGTTAGGTCTTGGTAGAAGACACCCTTTATATTATAGTAGGAATCAGAGGGATTTCTAGGGTTTTTCAAATGTTTACAGTTGTTTTACAAACATTTTTACACTTACCGTTCATATACATTTTCCATACTTACAGCTCCTATACATTTTCAATACTTACAGTTGATATACATACAAATTTTTACATACAAATTAAGACACTAAAATACTTATTATCTCACCAGCTTCAAAGCTGATACTCGCTTTCAAAATTACTTGTATCCTCAGGTCATCAATAGACATGTATAGATGCAAGGTTCAAAGCATCAAACATCAAATGGTGACCTAAGTATGAGCTTACGGCCGTAAACTCATAATTTTACGACCGTAAACTCATTTGGTAGTGCCATTAGGGTCATGAACTCCCTTATGGAGTTTTTCTTGAGCCCTACACACAATAGCTTCCCCTATAAACACTTAAATGCAATCCTAGAGGCTAATAACACTTGATAAAGGTGTTTAGCATGTCCTAAGGTGTCTTGAATTGTTTATTAATTGTTTATAGACTAATTTGTTACATATATGTGAAATTATATGTTAAATAGGATCATAGAGGGTGTTCAAGACTTCACTTGACACCTAGCGGTCCAACCTCTTCAGTTCATCCGTATCACCCACAACAGGTGAGTTCACACCCCTTAATCAATGTTTTAACTATTTTTAAATGTTTTACGGGGGGATACAAGTAGAATCATCCTACTTATTATATCAATCACATGTGATTAATAAGCAACATTCAAATGATTTACTACTCATTAGTCGTTTTACCAAATAGTTTCCTTCAAATGATTTCATAAACACTTTATATGTTTAAAACTCCTTATTACACTGTACATTTTACTCTGTATATTACATTTCAAATTTATTTACAATAGTGTTTCAAAAAAATGTTTCTTTATACTAAACCGTTTTAGAAAACCCATGCCTAGGGGTGTCAAAAAACTTATTAGGGCCTTATAGAGGGTGTTCAAGAGCATGTTTTCTTAGCTCGACATCAAGTCGATCTTTTCTTAGAAAATATTTATGTTCAAAGGTTTTTACAAAACTTATTTTATGCTTTTATATTATAAATTGCATGCCTCTATATGTATGGTTATATAAGAAATGTTTATAAGACTTAGGAAGGCTATCCACCCAATTTCCTTTTCGCGCTTGAGATGTGGTCTGGTGGGATATCGGGTACCGTCCGAAGGTCGTTTATATATTAGTTATATATCATGTGTACATATATAGTCATAAAGGTCTTTTCAGTTCAGCCAATGCCCTTGGATAGCAAGGGTATACATCGATGTTCATACGTACCAGTTATATTACTAGTAACCTACCATATGGGTTGTTTAGGAAGATACTAGACCTATTACTAGAACATGATATCATATAAAGAGTCAGTTCATTCATGAGTCAATACATGCTAGATAGAGAGATCATATGTTATAGTACATTACTATACAATTACATGATTACGTTTACATAGAGATTTTGTTATAAGCATGCCTATATTTTTATAATTATATAAGTAATGTTTAAAAGACTTAGGAAGGCTATCCACCTTGTTTCCTTTTCCTCGATTTGGATGTGGTCTGATAGGATATCGGGTACCGTCCGAAGGTCGTTTAAACATTAGTTATATATCATGTATACATATATGGGCATAATAGTTCCTTTCAGTCAGTTCAATACCTTTGGGTAGTTAAGGCATACGTTCATATACATTACATTACTATGAGTACATATACAACTATACTAGAGGAAGAACATATACAACTATAATAGAAAGAGAACATATACAACGATACTAGAACGAGTAACAATACATCACATATACATATATACATTGACAAAATTGTGATCCTGTATCGGAGCATGACATCAATGTCATGGCCCGAGTTGTTGTCACACCCCCGAACCAGACGGCAGAAACGTCCGAGGCTGCCGTGACTTAATTGAATACCATAACATTGAATATATATGAAACATAACATCATTCATCACCATGCATTAATATAGAACAACTGATAAAGTTTACACTGAGTACATTGTTTTGGCGTTACATTCCCAAAAATAAATTGTTCGGTTCATAGATAAACAAACTGCAAGCCATCACTGAGTACATTTTCCTTCGGTTCACTTGTTACCTGAGAATACAAGTATTTTGAAAAACGTCAACATATGAAATGTTGGTGAGTTCATAAGCGGTATTTGAAAAGCAACGTTTTGTATTGTTTGGAAAAACTACCAGAAAATCCGATATTTTCTGAAAAGAGTTTATGAAAAAGTTTGTGAAGATCCATGAGTATGCTTGTTTATTTCTATGGTTGTAAAAATTGTTCATTGAACTTGTGCACATTTCGAAAACCGTATGTATTGAAAAACCCTAGGAAAACCCGATGTTTTCTTTGAATTCCATGTAGTTGTAGAACCATCGCGGCGTGTGAAGTCATTGATTCTAGGCGACGTCGGATTATTGCGCATGGTGAATTGCTATAAACACGCGTTACACAAACGACCAGTTTACAACTATACTAACGATCCCGTAGGCGTCGTCTGTACTATTCACGTAATCCAACCGCCCTGACTTCTTATAGTCCCACATCCGAAGAGAAAGAGGGCACGAAGACCTCGATAACTCCGTTGGTTGATTGGGGATAAAAAGAGTGCGAAGGGCCCTTGACCCGATTCGCATTTGCATAACTGACTTTACTAGCAGTACCAAAGGACCCGTGGGGACCAATAGTATAATAGCCATTAAAAGTCCTTTACGTTGTGTTGGATCATGTAAGACCCAACAACTCGTAAGGTTGAAGTCTTCGGGCCTAAAGATCAAGTCATTGGGCTAGCTAGGCCCAACAAACAAGATTTTACACTTTTGGGCCCAAAAGTGGTGCGTCGATGTCTGTGCACTCTCACGTGTGTAATGATTTCCCAAAATTTTCCGTGTATGAGTCGAGTTATCGTCGTGTTAGTAGTTTCGGGTTTGTTATTGATTCGAGACCGAATCAATTCGTTTGATAACGATTTTTGGTGTTGTTGTGTAATATAATTCGTCGGTAGTCATAGTGTCAGTGTTTGATCACAACGGTTGTATTGAATTAACATTTCAACTTTTCTATTACAGCCCCTCTTCTTGTTGTAAATTTACTTTTTCAACCCTTTAAATAAACACATTTCCTGTTTAGTCCCTAAACCATTTTTCTTGACATTTTAACACCAAAACTTACTGAAATTGATATTTTTCAGCCTATTTTTAGTTGAAAACAGTTTTAGTCCCTGAAAATACAGTTTTCTCGGTTATAACCCCTCTTTTCACAATTTTTACACTTTTGACCCAAATTGGAAAAATTTTGCAACTTTGGTCCTTTTTAATTATGAAAAGCATTTTTAACCTTTGAAAAGGATTTATAACACTAATAGTCCAGTTTCAGCCCTCCAAAATAGAAAATTTCGCATATTGGGCCCTATTGGGCCGAAAATGTCATTTTTAGCCCATTAAGCTTGAAATTTGCATTTTTAATCCTCCAAATGAGTATATTTCTAGAAAATATTTTATTAAAACTGTTTTGACTCCTCTCCATCAGAATTCGTAATATGTCAATTTGGGCCCATTAACTTTATTTTTTTTTTTACATTTTGTGTCCAAAAAATGAGTTTTTAGCCCAAAGAAGATGTTATCAAGTCACTTAGCAGTTTTTCTAGGAATACTTTGTATGTAATAATATAATTTATGCTAGTATCATCTAACATAACATATATCTCGATTTTTAGGAGTTTATGGCTAGATCCAACATCATAATCACACAAAAACACACATATAAGCTTGGTGATTTTTGGCCTTAGCACCCTTTTCTTGAAGATCTCGAGTTTGAGGGGTTCTAAGACACAAGTTTATGATTTCATGAGTTAAGAAGAGATTTTTGGATAAAACAAGGAATCTAAGTCATAGATCCAAGCATAACCTTACCTTAGATGAAGAGTTTGTGGAAATATCCTCTTGAAAACCTCCTAATTTTCGAGATCTTGATGAAAGATGGATGGAGTTTTCTTGAGAGAGAGTTGTGAGAGAATTGTGTGTGTGTGTGTGTGATTCGGCCGAGAGTGAGAGAGGGAGAGAAGAAATGGACCTTGAGGTGATGTATTCATAGAAGTATGAGATGTTGCATAGAGATATGTGGGATATTAGTGAGGTGGCATGCATTAAGTCAACCCCTCTTCTTTTCTTCTTGGGTTTGGGCCTTGGGCCGAGAATGTGAAAGGAAAAAGGGTTTTTGGGCTTTATTGCCCTCAAGCCCATATAGAAGTTAAGTTGGATGAGTCTTGACCTAAAAGAAATATAATATGATTTTCACACTTTGTTGGGCTAGTTTAGGTTAATCATGGTTCAAAACTTTTAATTTATTTCGTTTTAGGCCCAATATGGCCCAAAATGTTGAAATAAATTAATGTGGGTCTAGTTAGAGCCCATTTAAGGGTTCTAAGCCCATGATAGTCAAATTGGAAGCTTATTGGTCCATTGAGTCCAATAAGGAAGTCCTAGTCCAAAATGGACCTAAACAAGAACTTCTAGGGTTTCCAATTGCTTGATGACTATTTGTAGTATTTGTATGATGTATTTGATTGAAGTTTTTGATGTCATAATAATAGGCATCACACATGCTCTTATGTTTTTGATTCAACATTTTACTTAAGTATAGTGATTACAAGACACAAAATTTCTAGTTGTGACATCATCCCCCCATTAGAGGGAATTTCGTCCCGAAATTCTGTTTGAAAGCTAGGTTTGAGAATGCTAAAATAGGTGAGGGTACTTTTGCTTCATTTGGTCTTCGCATTCCCACGTGAATTCTGGCCCACGCTTTGCGTTCCACCATACTTTCATGATCGGGATGTGACTTTGCTTAGTACGCTTCACCTCCCTGTCCATGATTTCAATTGGTTCTTCAACGAACAGGAGATCCTCGTTGATTTTGATTTAGTCAAGAGGAATGACGAGGGTTTCATCTGATAGGCACTTCTTCAGATTAGAGACATGAAACACGGGGTGTACATTGTTTAGCTCTGTGGGTAGTTGCAGTCTGTATGCTACCGGACCTATTCGGGCGACGATCTCGAATGGTCCAATGTATCGTGGGTTCAATTTTCCCCGCTTCCCAAAATGAATAACTCCTTTTCGGGGCGAGACTTTTAACAGTACTCGATCTCCGACTTGAAATTCTAAGGGCTTTCGCTGTTTATTGGCATAGCTCTTTTGTCGGTCGCGCGATGCTTGCAGTCGAGCTCTGATTTGAACGATCTTTTCCGTGGTTTCACGAATGATTTCCGGTCCCGTTAGCGCCTGATTCGACGTGAGTGCTTTTGCTAGCTGGGTGTCACCTACTTCTGCCTAACATAACGGTGATCTACACTTACGCCCGTATAGTGCTTCGAAAGGAGCGACCTTAATGCTTGAATAATAACTGTTGTTATTCGAGAATTCGACTAGAGGTAAATGGGTATCCCATGACTTCCCAAAGTCTATCACACATGCGCGAAGCATGTCTTCAAGCGCTTGAATGGTTCGTTCGCTTTGACCATCCGTTTGTGGGTGATACGCGGTGCTCATGTCGAGATGAGTTCCTAGTGCCTTATGGAGAGATTGCCAAAAACGCGAGGTGAATCTAGTGTCCCTATCCGAGAGAATAGACATTGGTACTCCATGGAGTCTCACAATCTCTCAAATGTACAAACGTGTCAATCTTTCCATCTTGTAGGATTCTTTTATAAGCAGGAAATGGGCAGACTTCGTCAGTCGTTCGACTATTACCCATATGGTGTCCAGTCCGTCCGACGTCTTGGGTAGCTTGGTCACGAAATCCAGAGAAATCCCCTCCCATTTCCACTCAGGGATTACCGGTTGTTGTAACAATCCTGAGGGTTTCTGGTACTCCACCTTTACCTTGGCGCACGTAAGGCACTTACTAACATAGGTCGCAATTTCCGCCTTCATATTAGGCCACCAATAGTGTTGTTTAATGTCCAAATACATCTTGTCTGAACCGGGATGAATGGAGTATCGTGTCTTTTGGGCTTCCTTCATAACAAGCTCCCTAAATACTCCGATTTTAGGGACCCAAATTTGGTTCATGAAGTAGTACACTCCATTCTCCCTTGCCTCTAGGTTCTTCTCCATCCCGCGTAATGCTTCGCTTGCTCTATTTTCCGTCTTCATGGCCTCTGACTGGACTGCTGCAATTTGGGTGGCCAGATGAGATTGAATGGTTATCGAGAGAGTTTTCGCACGGCGATTAGAGTACTCCTTCCGACTTAATGCGTCAGCTACCACGTTGGCCTTTCCTGGGTGGTACTTGATCTCACACTCATAATCGTTTAGCAATTCAACCCATCTTCGTTGTCTCATGTTCATCTCCTTCTAGTTCAGGATGTGTTGGAGACTCTTGTGATCCGTGAAGACGGTCCACTTCGTACCGTAAAGGTAATGCCTCGAAATATTTAGGGTAAAAACTACAGCTCCCAATTCTAGGTCATGGGTCGTATAATTTACTTCGTGCGTCTTTAGTTGGCGGGATGGGTAGGCTATCACCCTTCCATGTTGCATGAGAACGCAACCTAAACCCTAGTTTGACGCGTCACAGTAGACTACAAAATCTTCCGTGCCTTCTGGTAGAGATAGTACAGGAGCACTACAGAGAGCTTTCTTCAAGGTTCGAAACGCAATCTCTTGTTTGTCTGTCCATTTGAATGGTACACACTTTTGCGTAAGCGAGGTAAGTGGCTTGGCGATCTTAGAGAAGTTTTGAATGAATCTCCTATAGTAGCCTGCTAGACCTAAGAATTGACGAATTTATGTGGGCGTTGTCAGGGTTGTGCATCCTTCAACAGCTTTGACCTTAGAGGGATCCACATGAATTCCATCTTGGCTAACTACGTGACCTAGGAAGTTCACACTCCGGAGCCAGAACTCACACTTGGAGAGTTTTGCGTATAGCTTCTTCGATCGCAGCGTTTCAAGGATTTGTCGGAGATGTTGGCCATGCTATTCTTTGCTTCTAGAATAAACGAGAATGTCATCAATGAAGACAATGACAAAGTTGTCGAGGAATGGTCGACAGATTCGGTTCATTAGGTCCATAAATGCTGCAGGGGCATTTGTCAGACCGAAGGGCATTACAACAAATTCATAATGTCCGTAGCGGGTTCAGAAAGCGGTTTTTGGAATATCCTCTTCTCGGACCTTTAGTTGGTGGTATCCGGACCGTAGATCTATCTTAGAAAAGTAACTAGCTCCTTGGAGCTGGTCGAATAGATCATCGATTCGTGGGAGTGGGTAGCGTTTTTTGACAGTGAGTTTATTTAACTCTCTGTAATCGATGCACATCCTAAAGGATCCGTCCTTCTTTTTGACAAAGAGCACTGGAGCTCCCCATGGCGAGTAACTAGGTCGGATAAATCCCTTGTCCAGAAGCTCACTGAGTTGGCTGGACAATTCTTGCATTTCAGCAGGAGCCAGCCAATAGGGTGATTTAGCAAGAGGAGTTGCTCCTGGAATGAGGTCGATTCGAAACTCAACCTGTCTCTCTGGGGGTACTCCCGGAAGATCTTCAGGAAACACGTCTGGAAATTCACACGCTACCGGAATATCTTGAATGTTAGTTTCTTCCTTGGTTTTATCCACTATGTGAGCCAGAAATGCCGAATCCTTCTTTCGTAGGTGCTTTTGTGCCTTGATGCACGAGATGAGGCGAAGGTTCTTGCTAGGTTTGTCTCCGTAAATTACTAGGGTTACGTGATTTGGGAAACGAAGACGAACGGCCTTCTCGTGGCACATAATTTCATCATGGTGGAGGCTTAGCCAATCCATGCCGATGATCACATCGAAACTCCTAATCGATACTGGCATTAGGTCTATTCGAAAGACGTGTTGATTAAGGGTTAGGATACATGCGATGTAGATTTCCCCAATGGATTCGGTTTTCCCATTGGCCATTTCCACCGTAATGGTTTCATTTAGCTTTTGGGGTTGTTGTTTTAATAAATGCTTAAACTTATCGCTTACGAAACTTCGCTCTGCTCTGGTGTCAAATAGGATGCATGCATAAGTGTGGTTTAGGGGAAACGTACCGGTAACAACAGAGGGGTCCTGAATAGCCTCACCCTGACCCATGGTCAGCATCCTTCCTGTTCCTCCGTTTCCTGAATTGTTGTTGTTAGGGCAGTCTCGGCGGAAATGCCCCGTCCTTCCACACCCATAGAAGGTGTGGCTAGGCCCTGCACTGCTGCCGTCGGTGATGATGTTGTTGTTGTTGTGATGGTTGTTATTGTTGTTCCCCTGATTTTGGTTCTGGGGAGGGTAAGTCCTGCAGTACCTTGCAGTGTATCCCCTTCGGTTGCAACTGGTGCACTGAAAATCCTTGCATTCTCCATTATGATGGAGACCGCACTTACTGCACTTGGGAAGATTACCGGAATAAGGTCTTGAAGCATTTGAAACTGCTGAGGCTGGAGCATGTGGTGCGGCTGGAACCGGTGCGGTGACAGCGTTAACCGCCAATGTCTGCTGCTTTTTAGAGGTCTCGGGGCCCTGGCGCCCCTTCCTCTTATTGTTCTTTCCCTTCTTGCCATCACCTTCCTTCTTTTTCTCAGCCTCCACTGGCTTCTCGCCCTTTTTGTTGTTATGGTGATACAGCTTCTTTGCCAATCTTTTTGCACTGTAAAATGTTTCAGGGTTCGCAGCTATCACATTCCCTTGAATTGCTGCTGTTAGTCCCCAGATGAATCGCTCAATCTTCTTTCCTTCTGAGGTGATCATACCCAGGCACAGCAGAGATAGTTCGCTAAATCTCGATATGTAGGCATCGATATTCGCATTCTGCACAGTGAGGTTCCATAGCTCTTGCTCCATCTTCTGTATTTTGCCTCGTGGGCAGTACTCAGCCATTAACATTTCTTTCATCTCTGCCCACGGCATAGAGTTGGCTACAGGGAGCGTCATGGCTTCCACGTGTCCGTTCCACCAAGTGAGTGCTTGGTCCACAAAAGTGCAGGCCACGAACTTCACTTTCATCTGCGCAGGGCAATCGCATATCTCGAATACCGACTCCACCTTTTCGATCCATCGCTTCAGGGTGATCACCACTCCAGTGTCGTTAAAAGTTCGTGGTTTGGCGTTTGTGAAGTACTTGTAGGTACATGTTTTGGTGGGTCCTTGATTCATCCCGTTGTTCGAACTTCCGGCTCCTTGCCCATTGACTCCTCCATTGTTCCCTTGATGAATTTGCGCAATCGCTGTAGTGACTGCAGCAGATACCGCTGCCTGGAACGCGGCTGACTCAACTTCGGGTGGAGTTGGTCCTAGGTTTCCGCGAGTGGGTCGGAGAGGCATCTTTCCGTCACGAAACGGAAAGATGTTGAGTGTATGTGGTTTCTGTGAGGTTGTGATCCTACTAACTAGGTGCATGGTACGAACTTAAACACTACTACCATTGAACATGCCATCATAACTTGTCAACACATAGCAATTTGTAATATCATAACAAAGCACATAAAAGTTTATTAATATTATCCGCATTTGATACAAGAAAATTTTGCTCGTAAGAGCATACATGAATGACACTAATTCAACAGCATAGCGGCTCTATGAGTAGTGTAGTCACTTAAACATAGAGTCGGGGTACATAGCATAGTTCCTAACGACCTACTCAGATAAGTCTATCCCTAACCGCGATGAGCTGCGTCCGGAGGTGGTGCCGAGGATGTGGATGCGCCCTGAAGACGAGCCAGCAGGCGTTCCGCGTCCTAAGTCGAGTCTCCCACCTTACCTACCTCATGTGAAACTCCCGAAGGACGTCACGCGTCTCCTGTTCCGCACGCTCGACCCTAGTCCTCAACTGGCATACATGATCAGCAGTGTCTTGGGCAAGGTCGCCCGTGTTCCGTAACCGTCTCACCATGACTGGAAGGGCTCGATCAGCCGGTCCTCCGTCTCTCAGATCAAAGAAATCACGTGACATGCCATACGGGGGTCGCTGTGCCTGTTGTCTGCTCCATCTCCAAAGATCAATACCCTAGGGGGGTGTAGGACCAGTGGGGCCTATACAGTAAGCAGGCACCCTGATCGGGTAAGGAGGGTCGATGACTTCGGACTCCGCGTCGGAAACACCCCCTTCACTGTCATCACTTTCCTCTTCGAAGCTTCCTTCACCTTCCTCGGATTCGGCAGGCTCGCCCTTGACTCCTGCCTCCGGTTCCCTGTCAGATTCCTCTTTGGGGTCTTCCTCAGGCTCTTCCTCAGGCTCCTCCTCCTCTAGCCACCCGTTGTTTCCCTGGTTAGGGAAGTAGGGATCTCCGGGATGATGGAAACCAGCCATGCTGTCTGCGAGTGTGTGTAAATGCGCTAACATTATTCCTAAGGTGCCACAAAGATTACATAAGTTAAATAGGCGTTCTCTTTTTGGTGTTAAAAGGTATAGTTTTAGGTTCCCTAGCTATTCCGATCTCATCAAAACGTGTGTTAGTTGTACTTTGGAGAGAATGTAGTTGATCAGGCTACATCCACTCCTTGGTACCACTAAGAACAGTCCTGAATTAACCGAGATACTAGCATTATTTTGTTTGGTTCGACGTTATGTTCTTATTCCGAATGCAAGCAAGGGTGTTTTATTTACTCGTTTTGTTCAGAGTTATGTTAGTCCCTCTTTTTGGTTTATAGTTGCATATCAATGTGTGGCTAGATATGCTAGTTCCCTATAAACAAAGCTCTGATACCAACCTGTCACACCCCCGAACCAGACGGCGGAAACGTCCGAGGGCTGCCGTGACTTAATTGAATACCATAACATTGAATATATATGAAACATAACATCATTCATCACCATGCATTAATATAGAACAACTGATAAAGTTTACACTGAGTACATTGTTTTAGCGTTACATTCCCAAAAATAAATTGTTCGGTTCATAGATAAACAAACTGCAAGCCATCACTGAGTACATTTTCCTTCGGTTCATTTGTTACCTGAGAATACAAGTATTTTGAAAAACGTCAACATATGAAATGTTGGTGAGTTCATAAGCGGTATTTGAAAAGCAACGTTTTGTATTGTTTTGAAAAACTACCAGAAAATCCGATATTTTATGAAAAGAGTTTATGAAAAAGTTTGTGAAGATCCATGAGTATGCTTGTTTATTTCTATGGTTGTAAAAATTGTTCATTGAACTTGTGTACATTTCGAAAATCGTATGTATTGAAAAACCCTAGGAAAACCCGATGTTTTCCTAACACTTTGAATTCCATGTAGTTGTAGAACCATCGCGGCGTGTGAAGTCATTGATTATAGGCGACGTCGGATTATTGCGCATGGTGAATTGCTATAAACACGCGTTACACAAACGACCAGTTTACAACTATACTAACGATCCCGTAGGCGTCGTCTGTACTATTCACGTAATCCAACCGGCCTGACTTCTTGTAGTCCCACATCCGAAGAGAAAGAGGGCACAAAGACCTCGATAACTTCGTTGGTCGATTGGGGATAAAAAGAGCGCGAAGGGCCCTTGACCCGATTCGCATTTGCATAACTGACTTTACTAGCAGTACCAAAGGACCCTTGGGGACCAATAGTATAATAGCCATTGAAAGTCCTTTTACGTTGTGTTGGATCATGAAGACCCAACAACTCGTAAGGTTGAAGTCTTCGGGCCTAAAGATCAAGTCATTAGGCTAGCTAGGCCCAACAAACAAGATTTTACACTTTTGGGCCCAAAGGTGGTGCGTCGACGTCTGTGCACTCTCACGTGTGTAATGATTTCCCAAATTTTTCCGTGTATGAGTCGAGTTATCGTCGTGTTAGTAGTTTCGGGTTTTGTTATTGATTCGAGACCGAATCAATTCGTTTGATAACGATTTTTGGTGTTGTTGTGTAATACAATTCGTCGGTAGTCGTAGTGTCTGTGTTTGATCACAACGGTTGTATTGAATTAACATTTCAACTTTTATGTTACAGCCCCTCTTTTTGTTGTAAATTTACTTTAACAACCCTTTAAATAAACACATTTCCGGTTTAGTCCCTAAACCATTTTTCTTGACATTTTAACACCAAAACTTACTGAAATTGATATTTTTCAGCCTATTTTTAGTTGAAAACACCAAAACTTACTGAAATTGATATTTTTCAGCCTATTTTTAGTTGAAAACAGTTTTAGTTGAAAACCTTTGAAAAGGATTTATAACACTAATAGTCCACTGTTTTACCGAAAAACATAGTTACAGCCCTGCAAAATAGAAAATTTCGCATATTGGGCCCTATTGGGCCGAAAATGTCATTTTTAGCCCATTAAGCTTGAAATTTGTATTTTAATTCCTCCAAATGAGTATATTTCCAGAAAATATTTTATTAAAACTGTTTTGACTCCTCTCCTCCATCAGAATTCGTAATATGTCAATTTGGGCCCTTTAACTTTATTTTTTTTTTTAATTTTGTGTCCAAAAAATGAGTTTTTAGCCCAAAGAAGATGTTATCAAGTCACTTAGCAATTTTTCTTGGAATACTTTGTATGTAATAATATAATTTATGCTAGTATCATCTAACATAACATATATCTCGATTTTTAGGAGTTTATGGCTAGATCCAACATCATAATCACACAAAAACACACATATAAGCATAGAAATCATACAAGACATACAAAACATATATAGATCTACACTTTCACTTGTATTCCCCCCCCCCACAAAACTTATAAAACAGAAAATAGGGAGTATGAAGCTCACCTTAGCGTGTGGTTTCGGTTTTTGAAGAAAAGATGGAAGAAAGCTTGGTGATTTTTGGCCTTAGCACCCTTTTCTTGAAGATCTCGAGTTTGAGGGGTTCTAAGACACAAGTTTATGATTTCATGAGAGTTAAGAAGAGATTTTTGGATAAAACAAAGAATCTAAGTCATAGATCCAAGCATAACCTTACCTTAGATGAAGAGTTTGTGGAAATATCCTCTTGAAAACCTCCTAATTTTCGAGATCTTGATGAAAGATGGAGGGAGTTTTCTTGAGAGAGAGTTGTGAGAGAATTGTGTGTGTGTGTGTGTGATTCGGCCGAGAGTGAAAGAGGGAGAGAAGAAATGGACCTTGAGGTGATGTATTCATAGAAGTATGAGATGTTGCATGGAGATATGTGGGATATTAGTGAGGTGGCATGCATTAAGTCAACCCCTCTTCTTTTCTTCTTGGTTTTGGGCCTTGGGCCGAGAATGTGAAAGGAAAAAGGGTTTTTGGGCTTTATTGCCCTCAAGCCCATATAGAAGTTATGTTGGATGAGTCTTGACCTAAAAGAAATATAATAAGATTTTCACACTTTGTTGGGCTAGTTTAGGTTAATCATGGTTCAAAACTTTTAATTTATTTCATTCTAGGTCCAATATGGCCCAAAATGTTGAAATAAATTAATGTGGGTCTAGTTAGAGCCCATTTAAGGGTTCTAAGCCCATGATAGTCAAATTGGAAGCTTATTGGTCCATTGAGTCCAATAAGGAAGTCCTAGTCCAAAATGGACCTAAACAAGAACTTCTAGGGTTTCCAATTGCTTGATGACTATTTGTAGTATTTGTATGATGTATTTGATTGAAGTTTTTGATGTCATAATAATAGGTATCACACATGCTCTTATGTTTTTGATTCAACATTTTACTTAAGTATAGTGATTACAAGACACAAAATTTCTAGTTGTGACAGTTGTAGCCAGAGTCTCTTGAAGGGAGAGTGTGATTTTGCGTATAGATCTATACTGGATTGACTATCCTACACCTTGCTGCTAGCTACAGCCGGACCTGCAGGTCTGCGGGTGCCAAACGTCATTTCTTTTTACGACCATACGTATGTCGTTATTACCAGTCAATAGTATGGTGCAATTAATCACATGATACCTTAATATAAATCCAGTTTAAGGTAGTTAGTACAGCAGTAGTTCCTATAATACAACACTACAGTACTACATTAATTTCCCCTTTTCATATATTTAGTGATCATTTCACTTACACATTAAATGTAAAAACTATATTTTGTTAATGATAGTTACACTTGGGAAAATTACACACTTTTACAAGAAACGAACATTTAGAACAGTTAAGTCTTGGTAGAAGACTACATTGAGAACAGTTAGGTCTTCGTAGAAGACACCCTTTATATAATAGTAGGAATCATAGGGATTTCTAGGGTTTTTCAAACGTTTATAGTTGTTTTACAAACATTTTTACACTGACCGTTCATATACATTTTCCATACATATAGTTCCTATACATTTTCAATACTTACAGTTCATATACATACAAATTAAGACACTAAAATACTTATGATCTCACCAGCTTCAAAGCTAATAGTCACTTGCAATATTAATTGTATCCTCAGGTCATCAATAGACAGGTACAGATGCAACGTATAGAGAAGATGGAACTCGTTCAAGACTCATATTTCATTTTGATTTATGCTTTAGTGTCTTTTATAATTTGACAGAACACACTTGTATAATAATTATATTATTAATGCAATGGATGATGTTGTTGCTTGTTTACTACTTAACATTGTTGTGATACTGTACATGACGTCCCCCACCCCAGAACGTTTCCGCCGTTCTTGGTTTTGGGGTGTGACAACAACTCTAAATGCTGTTGTAGCTGCATCTGTGGCTACAACCATGGCTCTATATCATTCATCTGGTTCCACTGGAGGAGGAACCCCTATCCTATCTACTCATGGTGAAATCTGAAGAGAATTGTTATCGAGAATATGAAAGCAATTATGATTGAATGATTGAAAAATAAGAACACAACGAGTAAATATTAATCAGATATTATATTGATGAAGACTGATTACAAAGCATTTAAGCAGAAAGAATTCTCGAGAAAAAAGTTCTTTCTACTTCTATCCTCAGTCCCTATTTATAGGAAACCTGAGTGTACAAAAAATATACTAAGGCTACTACAATACGTTTCGCATAAAACTGACTTAGTAAAATAACTAAAAATGTGAAACTAAACAAACAAACATTTCGACTTTTACAATGCAACCTCTACAATCTCCCCCTTTGTAAACAGTTGAAGCTATTCAGTCCATAAGCCTTTGAAAAGCTGAGTGAATTGTCTTTCACACCTCTCCATACCAGGAAATCACCTTCTGGAGCTCCTTTTTGTCTCTTCCATTATTCTTCTTGTAGTTGTTCATACGAACAATAAAGTTTGTATATTGCAAAGAAGTATATCTTTCAACCTCTGAGACCTTGAACAAAAATTTCTTTGGCTTTCCCTTCGTATCTCTCCCCGAAAATACCATGCCGAAAGGTTTCAGGCATATTTCCCCAACAACATACTTGATAATGCTGACTGGGTCAAGGTTTCTTCCCAATGAACGTTCACTTCTCTTCCCAAAGTAGTTGCCAATTCTTCATTAGTTAAAGCCAAACAATCGAAGTAATTATCGATATATGTCTTGACATGTGCGAACCCGATTCTAAACACTTCAGTCTCAGATCCTTTGAGCTTATTCTCTTCCATATGTTTCAAAATGAGAGCCACTTGAATCAAATAATTGCAATTCATCAGAGGGATGTCAGCTATTGTGAAATCATACTGCTTGTTATCAGCTCCAATAACAAAATAATGAAAATTTTGAAGCATGTCTTCAAACATCGTATCCTTCTTGATAGTCAACACCTTTTTGATGTTCATTAAAGACCATACTTCATCTGGATTTTCCCCAATACAGCATGAAATCTGATTTTCATGTGTATGTAGTCATCAGCATTATCGAACTTCTCACTAATCTTGTATTGAGCTGTAATGAAAAGCATTTCGTTAATCGGAAAATCCAACTGGCATTTGTCTGAATTCGCAATATCGTAACTTCTATTTGTCTTCTTCTCGAAATCATACATCTCCCTTCCCACAACTTTTGACTCTATAGTTCCATAAGAGTATAGCTTCACAGGATCTCCTTTAAAGATTGTGGGAGGATCACTAGCCCTTTGCCTCATAATGCTTTGAACTTGCCTCATTCTTTCTAACTCAGCCTCTGCTTCAGCTTTCTTCTTCTCCTTCGATTTTTCGTACAAAATTCCTTTTCCATTTCCCACACTATCAATTTGAGGTTTCGTACTAGAACTTCCTTCTTTTGCCCCAATCGATATTCCTTTGGCAATTGGTCTTGTGGTTATTGTTGTTGAGGAAATTGGCATCGTGAATATTGGAAGAGTTAATTTGAGCTGAGTAGCTATGACTTTCCCCACGGTCTTCGCATCATCCTCTTTACATGTGTTTTTCTCTCCCCCTTACACCCCTGTGAAAGCAGGTGGGGCACTCTTTGGTAGTAAAGAGGGGATGTTCGCAATCGGAGCCAGTGCCTTCTTAATTGCTTGTTCCAAAGTATTTACTTTGAGAGTTAAGAATTCAGGAGTAAGAATAGATGAAGATGAAGATTGCGAAATCAAGGCCTTCAACTCAGTCACCATTTGAATCAACTGATCAAACTTCGCCATATTTTCTTTGTGATTCGCATCAATGATAGGAGCAGCAATAACTTTGTTGATGTCTCAGACAACTACTTCAACCCTCTTCTGAACTTCAATCTGTTGAGAATGAATATCTTGAAGCTCCGTCGCAAGTTCGGTCTTTAACTCTTCAATCTTGAAGTTTACATCCTCCCGAACCTTTTTTACATCCTGCACAAACAAAACATGGCGTTCTTTTGCTACAGATTGTAAATCTTTAACCACTCCATTGAATGAACTTCCTTGAGCTTTAATGCGAAGCTCATTGTTTTTGTCTGTCTGATCAACCTTATCCAATATTCTTTTCTCAGCAGCCTTGAGCATAACATCAACCTCCATTGCTAAGATAGATGATATTCTGCCACAATCAGCTTGTGACTGAATAATAGATTTCAACTTATGATTCAGGATTTTGAATTGCTTTCCTGTCATAAGCATACGATCAGGTATATCCTCCTCCTCTGAATCAAAGTGAATATCTTCAAATACTCCTCCAAAAGTGCGTCCTTCGATTTCATTATCAGACATGGGTTGCGAAGGTTGAGGAGTTTCAGGTGATTGTGAGGGAAATAGGGTTGTAAATGGGTTTTGTAGAGGATGATCAAAAATGGATGAGGTTGTGGAAAGTGTAGTAGTTTCAACTGGTAGACTAATTGGCAAAGTGGGTTGTAAATAGGTTTTGTAGAGGATGACTGGTAGACTAATTGGCAAAGTGGTTTCAACACTTGTGATAGGTGCCCCCGTATCAAATACGTTGACAACCGTATCGAAAATAGGTACCTCCTCAGAAACTGATTTGGTAGTGACTATTTCAAGTGGTTGTGTGGAAATTTGCAAAACATGTATATTGGACACAGGTGGAAGAGAAACGATTACCGGTGTAGAAACTGGTGGAGTGTCTGGAACCACCTCTTCATCTGAAGACTCAATGCGAATAATCAACTTTCTCTTCTTCAACAAGGTTTGCTGCATCTGTTTCGCAACATCTTTAGCTCGTTTCCTCTTAGATCCTGGAGAGACAGGAGCTGGAATATTGCGAGCTGTCACCCCCTTACTTCTCACTTCGGTTTTGCGAATCTTTTTCAATACCCCTGATTTTGAGGGTATTGTTTCCTTCTTCTATTTTGACGAGGTCTCCTCTATCTGAACCTCTTCTTCTTGACCTTGTTTCGAAGATTGAACAGTTTCATCCTTCTTGGTGGCTTTCTTCTTCTTAGGGGTTTTGGCAGTAACTTTTAACAAAATCCCAGTATCCACAGCTGGATCAAAAGTCTTCATGTAGCGTATCAACACTTTGTGAGTGGATGATACTTTGCAAAGCATCGCATCTGGAATGCGAGCAATTTGAGAAAAAATGTTTTCATCATCCTCCACCTCCTTCGGAAACTGATACATTGAAAATTCTGCAACCTCAGCATCCTCTGGAACTGGAATACCCTCTTTTTCATACGCCTTTTCCAAAATAAGGCTCCAATATCTTGCACATGAGACACCTTTCTCAGAATTGGTGTTTTCCAAACTTTTTACGAACCTTTCCACAGCTGAGTTCCATAATTAACATTAAGATCATAGTATAAGCCCATCACCATTGTGTATACTTCCATTCGTCCCCTTTCCAGACCTACTGATCTTCCTGTCAAACATCTGAGGAAAATCCCAAATAGAAAATTCCACATACATGGTAATCCAGACTTTCTAAAATCGCTAATCTTCTCCAATGCTGGCCGATGACCCATTTCATTGAACATAAAGTTGATTTGGGAATTTAGTGGTTTGAAAAAGGGAGGGTTGTTAGGAATGTTCAAGAAATCGATGAACATTTTCTTGGTGAGTTTGACCCTTTTGTTGTTCATCATATGGTAGGTAATGAGATCAGTTGCATAGTTGTATGAGGCTGATGATGCTGCCAAGGACAACCAAGTCATCGGAACTGAGAAGAAATTGAACATTGCAGTAGACAGAGGAGATCTTTTCAAGAGTACGATTAACATCTTCAATCCCTTTGGGTATGAAGAGACATTGGGATCAACGAGATAGTTTTTTCTTTGGATCTTCATGAGTGACTGTGAGAGAACTTCATCAGTGTTTGATTGAGTACCGGCCATTTGTAAGAGTTTGAACAAGATGAAGTTGAAAGAGTTGGAAGATCTTTAGGATTGGGAGAGTTTTGTTCGCATAACCGTATACAATGTTCTTGATCCCCCTTTTATAGGTTACCCAAATCGATTTGAAATTCAAGCGGGATACATTTAATGTTATCCGACGTGGCAACTTGAAAATTGGATCATGAATGTAAAAGATAGTCATGCTTCAAAAAGTAACTGTCACATCTCCTAGAAAACCGGACAAAATACCAACCATCTTGAGTACACAGCCTGTCAATTTTCCCGTTATTGAATTTGAACCGTTAAAACCCTTCGCATGGAAGCAAGGCTCTTTCACTTTTGGGATGTAAAGTGAAGTCACATGCCAGATTTGCGAAATCATCAGCCTGAGTTGGTATTACTCAGAACCTCAAGGATTTCGTGTGTGCATTGTTCCAAAGAAATAAGATGAGAAACAATTAAATTTTTTTTTTGGAATTTTGTGATGTCAAAAATTCAATTTGACACGAATGTAGTTGAACCCCAGGCAAAGGTTGCTTCGTTAATCATCAAGAGAGATGATCAACACCTTGTGTAGTGTCCCGTAAATTACAATCAAATACTTTTTGATAAGTATCGAAGGGCTTCTTTTAAAAGATACTTTTGGGTTGGTTTCAAATTTCATTACATATCAACCTTAACATAAGGTGAGAAATTGTGAATGAAATTACTTGTATAACCAGTGTAGTCAGTGGCAAGTTGGCTTTTGAAAATATTTATCATGACAAGAATTTGCGAATAAAACTCACATAGAAATCATATTCATATAAAAAAAATTGTACTGGATCTTGTTGGTTAACAAACATCGTGGGTTGCGAATGTTTGATCAACACCGCACATGCGAATTGAATATGATTTTGAGTTTTGAAATTTTGGTACAGAAACAAAGGTTTCGATAAAATCTGGAACAATGTTCCTCATTAAATCCTCAAGGTTTATGATTTTTGGCTTTCACATTCATCACGGACTCATGATGTTAGGTCATAAACTCAAAAAAAAATTTGTATATCTAAGTCTTGATGGGTTTGATCAGAGACCTCTTGGACATACGTCTTTGTGTGTGATTTGTGTGTAGAATTTTGAGATGAAAAAGATTGGTTATAAGATCGAATGTACCTCTATTATATGTGGACCAAACAGAAAACTCTTAACTCATATGAGAAGAGTAAGGTAGCTCTTTTGACTTATCCGAATACAAGCCTTTTGGGAAGAAATTTTCATGTGATAATTTCATTAAGGCTTCCTTTTCTCACACATAGAGTCATATAAGGCTTGAGTCAACATGCTGTAGTATGCTTCTAGGGACATCCTAACTAGTTGAAATTTAAAAAAATTGATACCTTCCCATAGAAACATATAAGCATGACCTCATCGCATTAAGCCCTAGACTAAACTCAAAACACGCTAAAGAATATTTTTGTGATTTAAAATTTTTCAAAATTAAAAACATAACAAAATAAAATCTTTTTGGATTTTTGATTTTTCAAAAACAAAAATGAATAAACATAAAATCTTTTTGGATTTTTGATTTTTCAAAAACAAAGATACAAAATAAATCGTAAACCTAACCTTAGTTGTTATGAGCGCAAATGCAAAGAAATGTGGATGCGAAGCCATGCGAAGCCTCTGGATGAACAGTAACATCTGAACAATTCTAACTCATAAATGCTGAATGAAACTTTCATGCTTGATATTTTGGAATTGAATTTGCATCAATCATTCCCAAACCTGCTAAAATTCTTACAAATGATTTTTCATCAAGAGGTTTAGTAAAAATATCAGCAAGTTGTTCAGTTGTTTTAACAAAATGAATTTCAATATTCCCATCTTCCACATGATCTTCGATAAAATGATATCGAAGAGAAATGTGTTTTGTCTTTGAATGTTGTACTGGATTATGAAAAATGCGAATTGCACTTTGTGAATCACAATACAAGGGAATCTTTTTCATGTTTATTGCATAGTCACGAAGTTGACTCTGAATCCAAATAATTTGCGACATGCAAGCAGCAGCTGCAATGTATTCAACCTCAGCAGTTGATATAGCCACACAAGTTTGCTTCTTCGATTGCCAACTTACCAACTTCCCATCCAATAGTTGACATCCACCACTCGTACTTTTCCTATCCAAAGTACATCCTCCTAGATCAGAATCTGAAAAAGATTGAATGAAAAATCCCATTTTCGAAGGATACCAAAGTCCCAACGAAACTGTTCCCTTAAGATAGCGAAAAGTATTTTTCACTGCAGTCAAATGAGGTTCTCTGTGATTATCTTGATATCTAGGACAATTACATACTGAAAACATAATATCAGGTCTACTTGCAGTTAAGTACAATAAAGACCCTATCATGCTTCGATAAAGTGTTAAATCAACAGCAGGAGCATCTAACGAAGGAGTTAATCTTGTTCCCACTGCCATTGGTACTCTTAATTTCGTGTTGTTGTGTGACAACCCGAAATTTCCATTTTGAACAAACCATATCAAGCCAATAGAGGTTAGAACAGTTTCAGTTAAATTTCAGACATTTTCGCGTAAGTTTGAGTAATTCAGGGTTTACACTTCAGGAAATATCAGGAGAGTGGACGCACTAGGGTTTAGTGCAACTCTGTTATTCCAACACTCTATTATATTAGAAATCATTTCAGGAATAAAAATATTTTCTGCCAAAAAATATCTCAGGACTATAAATAGAATTCTGAACCAAATTCATTCATTATTCGCATTTCCAACTAGAGAAAAGCCATTTTCTCTCTCATGGATCTTCGGGTTTTTATACCAAAATTTGAGTAACTCTTTCTAGTAGTGTTAGAAAGCTTTATATGTGTTCATAACCTAGATTACATAGCTAAATCATTAGATTTAGGAGTTTACTCCCCAAGGTGTTCTTGGGCGGTAAACTCCCGAAGCGAAGCCTAGACTGTCTCCTGTGATATACTATTTCCTTGGACTTGTATAGGAGTGTATTAGGGACATGAAATCAAGCAAGAACCACCCAAGTTTGGGAGTTCACGGCCCAATAATATCTTAGGCCGTAAACTCCAAAAGCATGCTTAAATTTGAGCTTTTAAGGCACCTAAGGCCTTAAATTTTTACCTAGAATTGTTCCCAATAAATCAAGGGTCTTAAACACATAAGAATCACCTTGCAAAGTGAGTTTACGGCCATGACATGGTTCATGGGCCGTAAACTCATTAAGGGGGCACCAAAGTGTGTCAAGGGTCTTCATATGCTTGGAATAAAAGCCTAGAACCTTTACCACTTGTGCATGCGACTTGAAAACATCTAGAACACCCACCATGAATAGTTTACGGCTGCAAGCTCTTAAAGGAAATGTCCTTAAGGCCATAAACTCCTCTAAGGAGTGCTTCTGGGCCTTAAACCCTTCCAAGAATTTAACCACCAAGTTGGAATAATTCTAAGAATCATTTGGAACTTCAAAACACACAATACCCCCATGGTTGGGAGTTTACGGCCGTAAACTCAAGAGTTTACAACCATAAACTCCATGTGTGATGGTATATGGAGAGTAAACTCATATATGGGGTCCTTTGGAACCCTAAACACAAGTGCCTTGTCCCACAATAGCTTAGATGCAATCCATAGGGCTTAAAACACTTATATAAAGTGTTTATTATGTCTAGGATGTCTTAAACATTATCAATTAGTAATTTAAGACTAATTGAGTGCATATATGTTTGATTATATGTTCATTAGGATCGTAGTGTGTGTACAAGTCCTCACTTGACACCTAACAATCCTACACCGTCCAGTTCATCCAAATCACCATCTACAAGTGAGTTCATACCCCTTAATCAATGTTTTAAATGATTTTAAATGTTTTAATGGGGGGGGGGGAATACAAGTGGAAAACAGTATGTTATTAAATCAATCTTATGTATTTTATTACTGTGTTTTCAATCAATAGATTTCACATACTACAAAATGTGATGCATGAAATGGTTTTCTATCTTAAAACTACGTTGTTATCAAACGTGTTCACCTTTGAAATATTTATCAAAATGACATCAAGTCACCCTGTATTAATGTTTCAAAACTACTAGATGTTTTACAAAACCATTTTACATTCTTGAACTAAACTATACATATACATTTACATTCTTATACATGTATTGATATTATAGCTTACATCTTTCATTTAGATTCCCACACCCTTGAGTAGTAAGAGTTTATAAACCTACATGAACAACCAATTACATTTCAGTAAATTATCATAGGGATAATTTGAAGATATCAAACATTATTCCCATTACAAGGAATCACACAAGAGTCAGTTCCTTCATGAGTCTATACCAGTACATTACCTGATACGTGAGTACATATACATTTGCTTACCTGTTACATGAATATGTTTACATATACTTACCTGATACATGAACACACTTACATGAATACCATACAGGAACACTGTTACATAGGTGCATTATCCTATATTCACTTACCTAGATACTTGTACTTAGAACTACGAGGAAGATTTATTAGTACTTTATGTGTAAATTATCTTTCCTATCCCGGTTCAATGGGATATCTGGGCAGGACTTACCATTCCGAACCCCACTGATTAGCACCAGTGGCCGATGACAATCTATGGAGGTCTAAGGTTACTATTTATATTAGGTAGATCGATAACCGGGGCTAACCCCTCCACCCACCTGCTGCTGCTACAGAGGACAAGTGGACAATCTTCGATTGTTCATAAGGTTATACTTTTCGCTTATTGCGATGTTGTGTTACTCCTAGTACCCAGCGATGACACTTACATTATTACCTTTCTGGACAATCTTCGGATGTTCATTAGGTTGCATTTTTCGCTTAACACGATGTTGTGTTAGTCCTACTACCCAATGACAACACTTACAGTAGTACATTTTCCTGTTTACTTTATTTTGTGATATATTCACATAAACGATGAGTTAGACTATGTACTTTAGTACTAGTCAATAGAAGGAAAAACTATCATTTTACTTAGAGAACATTTAAGTATTGGTAGAAGACTATCATATACTCTTTCCTGTTTACTTTATTTTGTGATATATTCACATAAACGATGACTTAGACTAAGTACTTTAGTACTAGTCAATAGAAGGAAAAACTATCATTTTACTTACAGAACACTTGGGTCTTGGTAGAAGACTATCATATCTTTTTCCTAAGATTACCTTATTTTGTGATGCTTTCACATAAACGATGAGTTAGACTAAGTACTTTAGTACTAGTCAATAGAAGGAAAAACTATCATTTTACTTATAAAACATTTGGGTCTTGGTTGAAGACTACATTTCACACTGATAGAAAATAAGGGATTTTCTAGGGCTTTCAAACTTATATCAATTGTTGCATTTAAAGGTTTTCAAGGCATTCATAATAACCTTTCAAAACAAGACAATGACACTTAAATACTTATGAATTCACCAGCTTAAGCTGATACTCGCTTTCAAAATAACTTGTATTCTCAGGTCAACAGTAGACAGGTACGATGGCCAGGTTTTGAGAAGACGGAGCACAGTCAAGTCTCTTCTTTTATTTTGATTGTATATTCTAGGTGTAATATTACAATGAAAGAACACACATGTATTAAACTTTACTTATAATGCAATGGATGATGTTGTTGCTTGTTTACTATTTTACACTGTCGTGATAGTGTACATGACGTCCTCCACCCCGGAATGTTTCCGCCGTTCGTGGTTTTGGGGGTGTGACAGATTGGTATCAGAGCATTGTTTATAGTGAATTAAGTATATCAACCCATAAAAGATATACTAACTATAAATAGATGGGATTAAAACACTCTGTCTAAGAGAATATACTTTTAAATAATAAAATATTTAACAAAGTATACATGACTGCATTAATACTAAAATCAGTATCACAATGACGAGAACAAAAGTATTACGATTGTTGAATATCACAGGTAAGCTCGGGGATGTATGGTCAGTCTTAGGAAGTGGCATAGCCTGATCAACTATGATGTACCTAGGAGTGATTAGCACATGCCCAAGAATGGTTGTGATATGGCAACAAGTCTAAAAACTTACCAACATTACCACAATAAGAACATTATAACAGAACCCAAGTCTAAAATACCATAGGGGTATTTTGTGTTAGTTAAGTACATTATACTTGAGAACTAATGCGGAATCTTCATTACCTAATTAATAGTTGCTAAGTGGATACACTAAAGTTATATGTCACTTATTCGAAGGTCTATCCTGTGTTGATTACATATAACTGGTATACAGTTTACAAATAGCGATGTAACTAATGAAGATTTCCTAAATAATTATCTAGATAGTTTGTCTAATAATTATTTTCTTACCCCCAAATTCTCGTGTAGATAACATGACTGGACTCCATCCCCACGACAACCTGTTCCTTCCGAACGAGGTTAGTGTTGGGTGGTTTCGAGAAGAACCAGATAATGATCATCCGATCCCTCTAAATGATCACCATGATGAAGACCTTTCAGATAGTGCTAACTCCGAACCCGAGGTTGAAGATCTGCCCCAGGCAGCTCCCATTCCAATTCCTAACCCTCGCCCGACTTTTCATGGCCCGGCGCCTCCATGGGTGGAATATTTGGTAACATGGAGAGAAGGTCAAGATCAACCTATGTCGTTTAATGGAGACCGAAGCTTCTACAACATACGTGAAGGGGGCTCAGCAGATAGAGTCCTACCAATTCTGATCCGTAGGGATTGCCCGAAACGAGATTCAGGGGATGACAGCCCTACAACGTATCACATAAGTTGATACAAATGGAGGAATGCATATACTTCGCACCAGTCGCCTTGAACATGCTCGTGAGAGGTCTGAGAGAGACCATGAAACCCTGCTGCAAGCACTGGCTGAATCACGAGCCGAAGTCATAGCACTTCGAGTACGCCAGAGAGTGTACGAAAGACACCTACTTGATGTGGAATGCCAAGTGGATGAACTGAGAGTTCACCAGAGGGATGATCGTCACTAGTAGTAGATACTTTACTTTATATTCCTTGTTAGAAAGGAATCGTGTTTCTATCTATGCCCGATGTGGCATTGTCTTGGAAACTATCTTGTACTATAAATACTTTAGTTAGATCTTTATACTGTCAGGAACTATCTTCTCTAGATTTGATGTAAGACCTTTTTACAAGGTCATTTTCCCGAACTAGTACGACATGAATATCAAAGATATTGACAGTTGGCTAACTTCTGTGTAGTTCTTTATTCGAATACTCTTATCATACTTTCATTAGACTCTATTTGAATCATGCTCTATTCAAGTCATTGGACTATAGCAATTTAACTCCGGAGACATCTCCAAGTCTCTTTCAATGGTTGGATCATATTATTCACCAACCAACGATACCTCAGCTCGCACAACAAACATCTTGAGACCATTGTAAGGGCTTACTTCCAAATTTTACTAGGACTGCATCATAGGGATGTAGGTCAACCTATCGTTAACATACTTCCATTCCATACCAGGACTGCATCATAGGGATGTAGGTCGAACCTTAGAGAACATACTTCTATTCTTTACATCAGCGATTGAACTACGTCTAGGTTCAACCATTTTCGCTCACAAATTCATTGCTTTCGTGTTACAGAACCATGTCGTCACCTGGAAACACTCCACCGAACAACAAGACCCCGGGTTTTCCTATGGACACCGCTACTTTCCAAGCTACAGTTACAACCGTTGTGATGGCTATTGTGACAACTATCCTTGCGCACCATAGCGCTATCAGAACTAGCAATGCTGATGACAGAGTTGGAGATTCCAATCGTAGTATAAATATAGGAAGTCGTCAAACAGTAGCAGCCCCAGGCTCGCAAAGCCGAAAACAAGAGAACAAGAAACGAAAGTCCAGAGATGGAGTGAAGGGAAAATCACCCCAAGGAACGAGCAAAGGACAACAACCTGTGGCAGCCTTTGCAGTCACGACATCCATACCTCCCACTGCCATTCCTTCTAGTATCCCAGTTAGCCCTAACCCAGTCAGGCCATATGCTGGCAAACTCCCAAAATGCATCAAGTGCAATTATCACCACCATGGACCTTGTTGGGAGATGTAGTGCCTAAACTGCAACAAAAAGGGACACACCATCCGTTATTGCAATATCCCGATCCAACACATTAATTCAACCACAAATGTTGAAACTTCTCGAATATGCCATTTACATGGTGTAACAGGGCACTTCAAGAGGGACTGTCCAGCAGAGAAGGAGAACGACGAATCCGGAGGATTTTGACCTCAGAATGCAAAGAGACAGTTAAGGACCCTAATATAGTATAGGTTCCCTCCAAATCGTCGGTATTTTGTATGCTTTCAAACTGTTTAAAACTAGTGCAATTTCAGTCTCATCTTTTGCGAGATACCGTCAGTTTAGGGATGCTTGTGATGCGTATACTTGTCTATTGTAGTATACCTTAATCGCAGCAAAAGACTGGTAGTAAATCTAAAGTACTATAACTATGTTCATAGATTGTGCGGTTGTTTTTGTCTGTTAACGTTTTATGTTCAAATCTAATGTCTTTAAGTTTCTATATGATTCCGACATTATCATACGACTCAATTCAAATCTATTCTCGCAATACCAGCTTCTTAAGTACATCTCTTTCTCAGTAAAACGTCTTGTAGCGAAGCCGTCATATCAGAACACCGAGGTACTCGTGCATGAAGTACCTTGTAACACCGTGAATTTTCAAAATAATTTTTCGCAAATATAAAAACATTTCTCATTTAATTTCATTAAACATTAAGTTGAAAATCCCAATTCGTATCATACAAAATCCCAAGATCACATATATATCAAAAGTCCCATGCGTGCGTACAGATCAAGCTGGCGCCTTCCCGCGGTCATCGCTAGTACCTGAAACAACAACACTAACACTGTAAGCACGAAGCTTAGTGAGTTCCCCAAAATACCACACACATAACACATATTAGCTACTCGAGGCTACAACTCTATGGGTCCGTGCAACCAAACTCTGTGAACCCTCAGGTTCTAACTCTGTGAACCTTCCGGTTCCAACTCTAGGAACCTTCCGGTTCCAACTCTGTAAACATGCACAGTATAAATCACATAGAAATAATGCAGTACAACACATAACATACATATCATACAAATACTCTTTCACATAACTCTGGTTACCTACTCAAGGTAATGTATAGTGAGAAGACTCACCTCGCGTATCTCGGTATCTCACGAATCCTGGAAATCCCTCGTGCTCGATCCTCCGAGCTCTAATCCTCCTATAACACCATATGTCTCTAATTAACACTTTTATCTCTAAGGTTGACTATCCCTAAGAAGTCAACACAGGTCAACTCTGGTCAACGGTCAACGATCAACAGTCAACTTTGACCGGACTCGGCGAGTGCACTAAGGCGACTCGGCGAGTCTAGACGTTTTCACCAACTCTCTAGGATTCCCTTTTTGACACGTCGAGTACTCCCTAACTCGACGAGTTCCACCTGGAAGAATCGCGGGGCAACCCCGACTCGACTTGCCGAGTCTCAAGAACAACTCGGCGAGTCCCAGTTCAACTCAGACCACCTGTCAACCCTCTCTAACTCGCCCTGACTCACTGAGTCAACCTATGACTCGACTGGACCACTCACTGGGCAATCTAAGGGCAATCTTCAAGCTACTCGCTGAGTCTGTTCGTCGGACTCGGCGAGTCCATGCCATGCAACCACTCCAACTTGCTTCTAAGGTCAGATCTGCTCCAACAATTCATAGATCTGGCCTTCCTAGACTCATTCATCGCGTAAAGTCCTTATCTTGGTGTTCATAACACACCCATGGCTCATAAATGGCATTTTGACCTAAGGCATAAGGATTCCAATCCAAAACCTCCATTGATTCACAAAAAGCTTGGGCAAACGGAAACTCTGGACCTCCAAGGGTCTAGATCTATAATCTAAATCGCTTAAGGGACCAAGGGAGACTAGATCTAGCCACAAAAGGGTTCAATAAACCCTAAATCAATATAAACATCAACACAAAAGAGGATAGCTCGAAGATATTACCACAATAGTGATGTTCTGGACTGTAAACTCTCAGAAAGTGGCTCCTCTTGCTTTTCCCTTAGCTGATCCTCCCTTTCCCTTGCAAGATGACACCTCCAAGATAAATAATGGCCTCCTACTTTGCTCCAAAAGCTCAAACTCGATTAGGGTTTTACTCAAGGGACTGGTGAGCTCAAATGACGGCCATAAGGCCCTTTAAATAGGTCCCAAACCCGAGAAATTAGGGTTTCATTAAACAGCGCGACCTCGCCGTGTCCATACCTTGGACTCGTCAAGTCTAGGCGCGAACCCGCGTCCAGAATCGCGATCCTACTCGGCGAGTATGAGATCCAACTCGCCGAGTCCCCTCACAAAACATAAAAAATTGAAAGCATAAAAGATACCTGGAAATCCGGGCTGTTACAACTCTCCCCCACTAGAACTAGACTTCGCCCTCGAAGTCTCGCTCTAAAACTAGCTCCGGATGCTGCTCACGCATCTCACGCTCCGGCTCCCAGGTCATGTCTGATCCCTTCCGATGTTGCCACTGAACCAACACTAAGGGTACCTCCTTGTTCCTCAGAACCTTGATCTTCCGATCTCTGATGGCCACCGGCCTCTCGGCATAATTCAGGCTCGCATCCACCTGAATATCCTCTAATGGAACCACTGCCGACTCATCGGCTATACACTTCCTCAGCTGCGACACATGAAAAGTGTCGTGAATCTGCCCCAACTCTGTTGGCAAATCCAAACGATGGGCTACCCGGCCTACCCTCGCAACCACACGGAATGGACCAATATATCGGGACCCCAATTTGCCCCTCTTCCTGAATTGTAACAATTTGTAAAAATAGGAACGATCGTACGATGCTATGTTTTGATTATTAAACAATATGAGTATTTTATCAAGAATGGTTGAAAGAATTTAACCTCTTTTATTTAAATAAGTTCTTGTGAAATATAAAACAAGTAACTAATGATAATTTCGTTATGATGTATGACTACGAACCATCACTGGTTTGTGAAAATTAGCATATAACATCATTTGAACGCAACAAACTTAATTTTTGTATCAACATGTATCTAGTTGATAACTAAGTTAGGTTCTATGTAAAACGTGTGCTTAATAGTTGTGGAGGATCTAAATTTGACAAATATACGAACCAAAGTGACAAAACGTGTTTAACGATATGGTTAACCGGTTAAATGTCACGAAATTATACATTGGTCAATAAATTTTATATTTAAATAAATTAAAATATAAAATGAAGTATTATAAGGTATAATTAGAATGTATTTAAGTGTTTTTGAATAAAAAGAATAAAACATAGACATTAAAGTTCAAATACACAAAAACTACATTGTTATTTTATACTAAGTATACATGTATGTATTTGTATATATGTATTATTATCTAGTGAATGACTAGTTATGGGTCATGAATTAAAGTGATTTCATGTAAGTTTTATGATGTCTAAATCAATTAAGATAAGAGAATTGGTGGGGATAAGTGCCAACTTAACTAATAAGTGCTTAATCACTTAAGGCATTTTACTAAGAATGCTTATTAATCCCTCTTCTAATTTTCGAGATTAAGACCTTCTGTCTCCTTAACTAGAAGTCCCAACTAACTAAATAACTATTAGTTAGTTAGTTAACTAACTCTATCTCTAAGCAACCACCCAAGCAAGTGGCTAGGCAAGATCACATCACTTAAACTCACATCCCATCACAAGCTAGTCTAGGTTTTATCCCCTTATCATCTTCCACTCTTTTCTCCTTCATATCCACGAAATTTCCTCTTCATTTTACCCTCATTTGACCAGCCAAAACTCCAGGGAATTACTCTCAACCTTCATCTCATTTTCAAGCACAAGAACTTCCTTCCAAAGCCATCAAAACCATGAACTAAAGGGCTGCTGTCCCTTTTGTGTTTCAGCCACCATTTCACCCATCTACACCTTCCTTTTGCTTGATATTTTTACCACCAAATACCCCTGGAAGTTACTTGTTTTGATACTCAAAATTATTGATTCAAAACAGTGAGTAAACTACCCTTTTTCTTGCTCTTTTGCTGTGAAATTTTCGTGACAGCATCATAGCCAAAAGAGTGGCTGTTTTGGAGCATCAAACCAACAACCAAAAGTTCATCTTCAACCTTCCATTCTTCAATTATTCATATAAGGTGAGTTCATACACCTACATTTTCATGTTTTATTCAAGTTTTAAGGGCGGGAATACAAGTTAGAACACTAAACATAACTTAAATTTAAATGACAGCTTTCTATAGAAAAGTTGAGTCCTGTTCACGGACTGTTTTGACCATATTAAACTTAATATCTTTCAAAACTGTATAATATGCAAATAGTTCAAGTTTACACCTTTCTAATGACTACTCGCACGCGTTCATACGATTTTTCTACAATTTATGGCGATTTTTATAAAACTGCCTGTCATTTCAGAAGTGATTTCGGACCAGTCTGTGAAGATGTTCATTTTCACACTAGTTTGAGACCACTAAAAATCATAATAAAAATTAGGAACAAAGTAGACTCATTTTATAAACTCTCAGAGGTGAAGGATTTAGTTTTTGACTTACGATGATTTTTCTATGAGTTTTCTAAAAACAGGGACAGTAAAGGGTAAAACTGTCAAAAGTGGTTTATAGATTAATTAACACCTTCTAAAATTTTTGAGCAATGTTTATACATTGAGGAAGTTAAAACACAATCATTTAAATATGTTTAATTACAATTGTTACAAAAGTGATAAGTACAAAAAGGTCTTTAGTATCAAACTTAAGGATTATTTCATGCAAAGTTTCTAATAAAAACGTAAGAATATGAACAACAATTATGAAACATACCAAATCATCTTTTAAAATTGATACATATATATAACCATATACATATATATGTTTTGTTTACAAACTTGTCTTCTACATCAAAAATATACATATATAGTTTACGAAACTCTACTCCATCTGTATCTTGTTGAGCAAAGGGTAAAAATTGTCAAATGCATATCTAAACATTTCATGTCGTTTTTCATAGCTATCCCAGTCTTAGGGGATGATCATTTAAACGAACATTTTCACACGTAAATCTATTTTATACTAAGTTTTGTGAGACATCAACTTCACGTACGTTCGAGTACGCATTTCAAGTCCTATATTATATACCAAAATCCCTTGGAGGGGGAGCATGGTGTTTGTGTATAGATCTATACGGGCTTGACAACCCGCGCCCTGACTGTTAGCTACAGTCCACCATTTGGGGTGACAAACGTCAGAACATTCCAACGCCTGAAGAACGTTGTGTATAGGCATTTCTAGTCAATAGCATGGTTATAAAACTCACATGGAGTATTGAAAACACATTGATTTACGGGGTTTTTCAGACGTATTGGAAATTTTATACTTACATACATTTTCTAGAAACAAACATTGGTCTTGAGAGAAGGCTACATTTATACTAGTAGAAAATATAGGATTTTCTAGAAGCAAACAAACAAGAACAAAACATTTCATTTCATACAAACATTGTCATTAAATACTTATGAAACTCACCAGCTTAAATGTTGATCTACTCTTTCAAAATTACTTGTATGTCCCAGGGATTCAGTAATTTCAGGTACTAATATGCTTTTGAAGAAGGGATGCTGCCGCGCCAGTTTAATCTCATATTTTGACATCATATTGTAATTGGTTTTCAACATATAACTTTTGACAAATGTAAACTTTCAATTATATATATGATGGTTGTATTGCTTTCTTTACTATGTATTCATTTGTTACCTTACCACATGAAGTCATCCGCCCCCGAACGTTTCCGCTGTTCCGGTTTGGGGGTGTGACATGAATCGAATCACTCCTTTCCAAGGAGAGACCTTCTGGAGAACGAGATCGCCGACCTGAAACTCCAGCTCGGATCGATGTCTGTCCGCATAACTCTTCTGTCGGCTCTGGGCGGTCAACAACCTCTGTCTGACCTGCTGAATCTGCTCTGTCGTCTGAAGCACGATCTTTGTACTACCCATCACTCTCTGCCCAACCTCTCCCCAACAAATGGGGGTCCGACACCTCCTCCCATACAACAGCTCAAAGGGTGGCATACCAATGCTCGAATGATGGCTGTTGTTGTAGGAAAACTCTGCCAAGGGCAAATACGCGTCCCAGCTACCCACGAAATCCAACACACATGCCCGGAGCATCACTCTGACCGTCTGTCTGGGGATGATATGCGGTACTAAAATGCAATCTAGTACCCAACTCCTCATGAAATTTCTTCCAGAACCTGGAAGTGAAATGCACATCACGGTCTGAAACAATCGAGATCGGCACCCCATGCCGAGATACCACTTCCCTCACATACACCTCTGCCAACTTTTCCGCTGAACAACTCTCACTGATGGCAAGGAAGTGAGCGCTCTTCGTCAACCTATCCACAATCACCCAAATTGCATCAACTCCTCTGGCAGTCCTCGGCAATTTGGTGATGAAATCCATGGTGATCTGTTCCCACTTCCACTCGGGAACCTCCAATGGCTGCAACTTGCCATGCGGTCTCTGGTGCTCGGCCTTAACCCTACGACAGGTCGAGCACCTCTCAACAAACCATGTGACGTCCCTCTTCATACAGGGCCACCAATACTCTTTCCTCAAATCCAAATATATCTTCGTAGCCCCCGGATGGATCGAAAATTTTGACCGATGAGCCTCTTCCATCAAAGTAGTACGCGTACCGCCCACAAACGGTACCCAAATCCGACCCTGAAAAGTCATAAACCCTCGTCCATCCGTAATGAACTTCAAAACCAACCCAACGACCCGCTCCTTCTTCTGCATCTCCAGTTGCACAGCCTCGGCCTGTGCCCCACGAATGGCATCCAGTACTGGAGCTATCACGGTCAATCTCAAACATACATCCCGCAGTGGAGTGCTCTCCGCCCTGTGACTCAACGCATCGGCTACCACATTAACCTTGCCTGGGTGGTACAGGATCTCACAATCATAATCCTTGACCACATCCAACCACCTCCTTTGCCGCATATTTAGGTTAGGCTGATCCATCAAGTACCTCAAACTCTTATGGTCCGTGTATATCATACACCGAACCCCATACAAGTAGTGACGCTAAATCTTGAGGGCGAACACTACTACCCCCAACTCTAGATCATGCGTGGGATATCTCGTCTCATCAGGCTTCAGCTGCCTCGATGCATATGCTATCACATGCCCCATCTGCATCAGCACCGCACCCAGCCCCATAATCGATGCATCACAATATACCACAAAATCCTCCATCCCTTCCGGGAGAGCTAATATCGGGGCTTCGCATAACCTCTGGCGAAGTGTCTCAAAGGAGGTCTGCTGCTCGGGAACCCATGAAAAAGCAACACCCTTCCGGGTCAATCTGGTGAGTGGCACTGCGATCATGGAGAAAAACTTGATAAATCTCCGATAATACCCTGCCAACCCAAGGAAACTCCTGATCTCAGAGGGTGACTTCGGCACCTCCCAACTCATCACTGCCTCAACCTTGGCCGGATCGACCAGTATCCCTTCCTAGTTAACAAGATGTCCAAAGAACTGGACCTCCAGCAACCAGAAATCACACTTGGAGAACTTTGCATAAAGCTTCTCCAATCTCAAGACCTCAAGGACCTCCCTTAAATGCTTCTCATGCTGCTCTCTAGATCTCGAATATACTAGAATATCATCGATAAATACAATCACCGACCGATCCAACATCGGCCTACATACTCTGTTCATGAGATCCATGAACACAGCCGGGGCATTGGTGAGCCCAAAAGGCATCACCACAAACTCATAATGCCCATAACGCGTCCTGAACGCTGTCTTCTGGACGTCCTCATCCCGCACTCTCACTTGATGATATCCAAACTTCAAATCGATCTTGGAGAACCAAGATGCTCCCTGCAACTGATCGAACAAATCGTTGATCCTCGGTAATGGGTAATGGTTCTTGACCGTCAGCTTGTTCAACTCCCGGTAACCAATGTACATCCGTTGTGAACCATCCTTCTTCTTGACGAACAGGATAGGCGTTCCCCACGGCGAGCTGTTCGGCCGAATAAACCCCTTCCCTAGTAGCTCCTAAAGCTGCGAGGATAACTCTTGCATCTCTGGAGGTGCAAGACGATAAGGCACCTTAGCGATAGGCGCGGCCCCCGGAACCAAATCAATACTAAACTCCACTTGCCTCACAGGAGGCACACCCGACAACTCCTCAGGAAAGACATCTGGAAACTTACGCACCACCAGAACCTCCTCAACTGAACTCGGTCTCTCGGAAGCCACTCGCGTATCCATCACATATGCCACAAAACCCTTACAGCCCTGTTGTAGACACTTCCTCGCCCTAGCGGCCGAACAAAAAGCCGATCTCGAGCGTGTACCCTCGCCGTACACTGAAAGAACTCCCCCACTAGAGTCTCGTATGGTCACCAACTGACGCTCGCAGTCGATAACTATGTCGAATCTGCTCAACCAGTCCATGCCTACAATGACACAGACATCACCCATCGCAATAGGAACCAGATCAATCGGGAACTCAACACCGAAAATCTCTAACACGCATCCTCGGAGAACCTCCTTGGCATAAACCACTCTCTCGTCATCTATGGAAACTCTCAAGGGCCGACTCAACTCCTCACGACTAACATTGATATGTTGACTAAAGGCCAAAGATACAAAAGACCGACTCGCACCAGAGTCAAATAACACTAAAGCAGGTACAGAGTTCATAAGGAAAGTACCTACGCATAACATAATATAAGCATAATATCTCAACCTCAAAATAAATACATGGAAGAAAACATACCCGCCACAACATCGGGTGCAGCGCGGACCTCCTCCACAGTCAGCTGGAACGCTCTCCCTCGAGCTCTCGGCGCCTCGGCCTTCATAGGCCGACTCTCTGTAGCTCTGATGGCGGCAGGAGCAGATCCCTGAGATGCTCCGCGCAACTGCAGACACTCCGCCTTCCGGTGTCTGGTATGGTTGCAGTGAAAACACACTACAAACCCCTTGGGGCAGTCCTTGGCCATATGCCCCTCCTTGCCACATTTGTAGCAAGATCCCGCTCGGCAGACTCCATCATGACCCTTGCCGCACTTCTCGCAAGTGTGGCCCTTCTGGCTCCCTGGTTTGGGATTAGCGGGCTTGGCCCGCTTGGCTGCCGGCTGAGACTGTACCGGTCGTCGATCCCTCCCCTGAGACTCGGCCTCCTCCCTAACCTGAGTCTCAAGCTCAATCTCCCTCTTCCGGGCATTTGCCTGAAGCTCAGCAAATGTCCGGTATGAGGAGTTCACAGCGAACTCCCGAATATCCCGCCTCAAAATGCTCAAGTAGCGGCTCATACGTGCCTGCTTAGTGGACACGTGCTCAGGGCAGAACATCGCCCTCTCATGGAACATCCTCGTGATCGTTGTAACTGACTCAGTACCCTGCTTGAGGGTCAGAAACTCCTGTGCCAAACGCTCCCTCTCCACCTGGGGAACGTACTCCTCTCGGAACATGGCAGTGAAGCTCTCCCAGGTCACCTCCGAAAGCTCAGCAGGCGTATAATGCGTCGTCACAAACTTCCACCAGTCCTTCGCTCCCAAGCGAAGCTGGTTCAGTGCGAACCGAACCTTAAAATGCTCAGGAGATGAGCAAGTGAAGAAGAACCCCTCTATATCAGATATCCACCTCATCGCTGCCACCGGATCCTAGGTCCCATCAAACTCTGGTGGTTGGGTGTTGTTGAACTCCCGAAACAGCAACGCATCACCACCCTGCGGCCTCGCAGCAGCAATCGCTGCGGTAGCCGCTGCAACAGCAGCCTCAGAAAGAGTGGGATAACGCTCGTCAAACGTCTCAATCAGTGTGGTCATTATAGACCCAAACATCTCCGGTATCTCTGCCCTGATGGCCGCAGCCACCTCCTCCTGGATGATCCGGCGGATCTCCTCATCACTGGTACCACTGCTCTCGGGCATCAAACGTGTCCTCACCATGATCTACCTCTGAAATACAACATACGATAAATTATAACCCACACGAGCATACTCACACTTGTCAACTCTTTACTCCTTGATTCTTGGTATTCCAAAGACTCTTACTTGGGCTGCACACCGCTCTGGTGCTTTCAGTAGTACGGGCCCAATACTACTGTCCGCACCGTATCAAAATACACCCCAAGTCCTCCTCTTCGGATCCCAAATCCCAAGTACTCTATCATGCGTAGATCACCCTCTAATAGATCTCCCATAAGCCCCTCGCTGCTACCTACTCACTCTCAAGCATCTCATAGCAGCTCACCTCTCCCTAGGCTAAGGCATCACAAATCAGGCCACTCTAGTCCTAATAGCAATACCTAGCCTACTCTAGCATGCGGATACATCATATCAATATCAATATCACATAATATAAAGGTATTTTGGGAAATCACCGTTCGGGCGCGGACTGATCGTACACACATCTCTTGCTCTGCATTTTTCAAAAATCTTTTACTCTTTTTGAAAATAAATCTCAAATCCTCAGTTTGAGTTCAAATACGCCCGAAGGTGTACTCGAATCCCTCAAACCAAGGCTCTGATATCAACTTGTAACACCATGAATTTTCAAAATAATTTTTTGCAAATATAAAAACATTTCTCATTAAATTTCATAAAACATTAAGTTTAAATCCCAATTCGTATCATACAAAATCCCAAGATCACACATATATATATATATATATATATATATATATATATATATATATATATATATATATATATATATATATATATATATATATATCAAAAGTCCCATGCGTGTGTATAGATCAAGTTGGCGCCTTCCACGGTCATCGCTAACACTGTAATCACGAAGCTTAGTGAGTTCCCCAAAATACCACACACATAACACATATTAGCCACTCGAGGCTATAACTCTATGGGTCCGTGCACCCAAACTCTGTGAACCCTCAGGTTCTAACTCTGTGAACCTTTCGGTTCTAACTCTAGGAACCTTCCGGTTCCAACTCTGTAAACATGTACAACATAAATCACATAGAAATAACGCAGTACAACACATAACATACATAGCATACAAATACTCTGTCACATAAGTCTGGTTACCTACTCAAGGTAAAGTATAGTGAGAAGACTCACCTCGCGTATCTCGGTATCTTACGAATCCTGGAAATCCCTCGTGCTCGATCCTCCATGCTCTAATCCTCCTATAACACCATACGTCTCTAATTAACACTTTTATCTCTAAGGTTGACTATTCCTAAGAAGTCAACACAGGTCAACTCTGGTCAACGGTCAACGGTCAACGGTCAACGGTCAACTTTGACCGGACTCCGCGAGTGCACTAGGGCGACTCGGCGAGTCTAGACGTTTTCACCAACTCCCTAGGATTCCCTTTTTGACACGTCGAGTACTCCCTGACTCGACGAGTTCCACCTGGAAGAATCGCGGGGCAACCCCGACTCAACTTGCCGAGTCTCAAGAATAACTCGGCGAGTCCCAGTTCAACTCAGACCACCTGTCAACCCTCTCTAACTCGCCCTGACTCACTGAGTCAACCTATGACTCAACTGGACCACTCACTGGGCGATCTAAGGGCAATCTTCAAGCTACTCGTCGAGTCTGTTCGTCGGACTCAGCGAGTCCATCCCATGCAACCACTCCAACTTGCTTCTAAGGTCAGATCTGCTCCAACAATTCAGAGATCTGGCCTTCCTAGACTGATTCATCACGTAAAGTCCTTATCTTGGTGTTCATAACACACCCCATGGCTCATAAATGGCATTTTGACCTAAGGCATAAGGATTCCACTCCAAAACCTCCATTGATTCACAAAAAGCTTGGGCAAAGGGACACTCTGGACCTCCAAGGGTCCAGATCTATAATCTAAATCGCTTAAGTGACCAAGGGAGCACTAGATCTAGCCACAAAAGGGTTCAATAAACCCTAAATCAATATAAACATCAACATAGAAGAGGATAGCTCGAAGATATTACCACAATAGTGATGTTCTGGACTCCAAACTCTCAGAAAGTGGCTCCTCTTGGTTTTCCCTTAGCTGATCCTCCCTTTCCCTTGCAAGATGACACCTCCAAGATCAATAATTGCCTCCTACTTTGCTCTAAACACTCACACTCGATTAGGGTTTCACTCAAGGGACTGGTGAGCACAAATGACGGCCATAAGGCCCTTTAAATAGGTCCCAAACCCGAGAAATTAGGGTTTCATTAAACAGCGCGGACTCGCCGAGTCCATACCTTGGACTCGCTGAGTCCAGGCGCGAACCCGCGTCCAGAATCGCGATCCTACTCGGCGAGTCTGAGCTCCAACTCGCCGAGTCCCCTCACAAAACATCAAAAATTGAAAGCATAAAAGATACCTGGAAATCCGGGCTGTTACATACCTTATAGTTCCATTCCTTTCCAAAGGAATCCCTACAGTATTACTCGTGCAGTACGTCAAGTTCAACTCCAGGATTCATACGAGTGACCTATCACTGAAGAAGGTATACATGAGAGTGATATATAATAAATGTTCTACAGGTTTAGAATTGATGATTTCACTATAAATTATTTTCCCTCTATGGGATGTGAGATTAAGGAGGAATCAGTTATTCGACTACCTTTTCAACCATAGTTATATACGACTCGTACACACGAAATTGTGATCAATGAACCAGGTATGAATTATGATATGAACTTCAGGACGGAGACTGCCCAAGACTGCGAGTAATTGCATATAGCATGTGAACAAACTTAGAACCCAATATGACTCTTATAACCAGAACACCTTACAGCCTAAACATCTACGGAAGATACAAGAACAGCCCGAACAACACAGCAAACTACTCAACAATAGAATTTGAAGACCAGGTTTCTCACCATTGAGAGCTCCGGTCTTATTCTTACCAAAAGTCGAAGGAGTGCATCATATGTACCTCGACGACCGGAGACTTCATTTAGATTTCCTTTAGAAATCACTGTCTCTGCCTCGCTTAGGCGAGTTGATTGAGCAAACTCAGGGAAAGAATTACTTTCAGAAATGGACCTGAGATCCGAATATCACCAGTTCGAGTGATAGTGAAGGATGTCTTGAAGACTATCCTCCGAACTCAATGCGGACATTTCAAGTCCATAGTGATACCACTCGGATAGGACAATTACATCCACAATATTCATGAGCTAAATGAGTGGAGTACGTTTTTCTTACTGGGATCAGTTTGTTATTTCTCCACAAAATAACTTACTTATCTACCCTCGTAGTAAAAAGGAACCCATGGAAACATTAACCTCGGAGATACTTTTCGCAAAGTTCTCTGAACATGAGTTTTGTAATTAAGAGTCAGATTTCTTGAGACACACTATTAGTGATGTGGAAATTCTTGAGTACTCTGACAAGTTATCCAAAAGTGTTGGGAATTTTTCGACACCGTAGTCAACAACGGGAAAATTTGCCAAACCCTAGGTCTTACAATCCTACTATCATAGCCCAAACAGAACTCCTCGCATATTTCAGAAACTCTTTTGACATTGGCCTAGCGAGGAGTGGCCCTTGACTGGGAAGTTAAGCAATAGAAAGAACCATTGGTATTCCAAGTGAGAGACCAAATTCTTTAAGAAACCTCACTCTGGGAACGGCGTAATATGCTTCGTAAAGCGTGGAAAGCTAAATCCAATATAGTTAGGACCTCCGAGATTCCTACCAGAATCGGTCCTGCATCTCACCGACTAGATCTACTCCGCGAGCTCAGTAACATACATGTTGTTGGATTAGTGTCTAAGTCCATAACTATTTTGGTATGTACTTGACCCGATGGTGCATGGTCCTTTTGGGTTGCCTTCACCAAAGCAACTTGATAGGATGAATTATGAAGAGAAAGGATTAAATATGATTTATTACTATATTATGAGAATAATATATTAAAGGAGATATCATATTGTTTAATTAATATTAGTTATTAATTAATTAGTAATTAGTTTTGTGACTAAAAGAGATTAATTAAACTTAAGGGACTGGAATTGTAATTATAAGATAATTGCAATTTGGGCCATGGATTGTCTTGAATCAAGGGGTGGACGAATTCTAATGGGAAACCCATAAGGAAATCATCCAAGGGCTTGATTAAAGGAGTCTATGGGTTGCTTAGGGCTTAAGCATCCAAATTAGGGTTTCCTTGTTAGATAACCCTAATTGCCTAACTATATATAAGACCCTTATGACCCAAAAACGTGGGGAACCATTCTTCTAGGGTTAGAACATGTTTTGGGCAGCCTCCATCCTCTCTCCTCTTCATCCTCTTGCTTATGGTGTTTATGAACCATTAGAGGAGTGACACTTGTGACTCTCAGCTTTCCAAGGTCAATTCAAGGAGGAATTAGATTGTTATTGCTATATAACAATCAAGGTATGTTCTTAAACCTATTTACATGTGAATTCTGATTTCCATATGCTAGAATTAGGGTTTATAGTCTTGGATTCAAAGCATGTACAATAGAGAAACCTAGATCCAAGCATTAGGGTTTGTATGAGCACATAGGATGTCTTATGACTAAAACCCATCAGTGGTATCAGAGCCTTGATTGGTTTCTATTGTATTGATGCATATTTGATCGAAATAAGCACTGAAAATCGATTTTTTTTGAGTTTTGAAGGTTTGATTCGCCGAGTCAGCTGGACTCGACGAGTCCAAGCCCAAACTCGACGAGTCAAAGTGTCTGACAGCTCGTTTTCGCGATTTTCTTCCTGTTTTGGTTTTGGATAATTACCATAAACTCGTTTTTGTGATAAAATCCGAATTTTTTCATTATTATGTGATTATCCTTACCTAAATAGAAGATAATTGTCAAAATTTAGATAATCACTTGTTTTATTAGATAAAGTTTGATTATTTGTAATTTAGATTTGAATTATCTTGTGAAATAGTTTCAATTTATCCCTTTAAGTTTTATAGTTTTAAATTTGAACCCAAAGGTTTTGTTGTTTTGAAATTTAAATAGTTAAAACCCCAATGGTTGAAATGTTTCAAAATTTGCCCTCAAGTTATGGAATTTAAATTTTGATTAAATAGTTTAATTTTGATGCATATTTAAATTCTAAACCCTAATATTTGAAATGTTTCAAAATTTGCCCTCAAGTTTTGGAATTTAAAAGTTGATTAAAAGTTAATTAGGAATGTTAAATTCTAAAACCCTAGTTTTGAAAAAGTTCAAATACACCCTTATGGTTTTATTAATTAATTAAGGTGTATAATTAAAAGAGATTTAATAAATCCATAAAAGTTTAGGTTAACCATTTAATTAAAAGTATAATTGTTATAGTTAACCACATAGTATTTTAAAAGTTATAAAATACACCCTATACTATATATCACATTAAAAGTCTAACATTATATATATGTATAACTAAAGGTCAGTCTTACCGTTAGTAGGCCTCATTCACGAAGCTGGTCTATAAGGGGTGTTTAAGGAAATTGCCTATAAAATGGCGATTGAATGGGTATCCACTCTTACCCACCGCACTCTTGACTAGTGGAGGGTCGTTAGCCGAACGGGTAGGATGGGACGAAACCTTCCATTATAAGTATAATGAAGTATATAAGTAACTAAATGTTTTTCAAATTCCCTATCTTAGTTACTTAGGCAAAGTGAATTGATGCAATTCCATGAAATTACACTTTGTGCCCTTGCGAAGACGTTAGTGGAGCGTGTGTGGTTAACCGGCACACTAAATGGGTCTAAGCAAAGGTAGCAAAGGGTGACTCAATGTTTTTCATAGTTCGGTGGAGCGTGTGTAGTTTACCGGCACATCGAATAGGCAACTATAACATGTGAGGGCACCATGTAGTTTGCATGGTTATTCACACCCGCTTTGTGATCCTCGGCATCCCAGTCACAAACAAGAGGGGCATATCGAGATATAAACATGCCATTGAAAGTTCAATGTATCTCAAAGGATCTAGGAGTTTTCATAGATTTAAAACTTAAATTTCTTTTTTGTTTTTCATGGTGGAAATTAGTGAATCGTCATTCACTTACCTTCAAATATTCTGCAACTAGATTATGGCATCCCTTTTCTAGGTTGTAACGTATTGTGTTGGGTCCTAGCCTTGGAATTTCATTTGGGTGATCTACCAAGGACTCAATCAATCAACTAACTTGAATTCGTTTTTCTCCCGTTTTGTAGATGTCAAAGTTCGACAACTATGGTCTTCCCAAATCCCGTGGAACAAGCATTCCACATGAAGATGATATTCCATGATTCGATCGAGGAACAAGAAATCATGCTTCACTTCCTCCTCCTCCTCCAATTATTCTCCCTAACCCACAAGATTGTAAAATTGAAAGGTTCAATATCACTCAAGCCCTTTTGGCAAGTAAACATAAAGAAGGTAAGTCGGTGTATGCACACATCCTCGGGATGAAGTCGCACATTGATAGACTAAGAATGATGGGATCCGTTATTAGTGAAGAGATGGTTGTTGATTGAGTTCTTCAGTCACTTCCTAACTCGTATAGTGAGTTCGTAAGAGAGTACTATATGATGAACCATGACGTGACCCTTATAGATCTCACCTCTATGCTTATTGCTGCCGAATCAGCAATGGTTTGGCACAATAGAAAAGCAAAGTTAATTGGTGAATCTACCTTCAAGACCTCTATGGATATAGACAATGGCAATGAAAGACATGCAATGATCGAAAAGTTTGATCATAAGAGAAAGGCGATGTCTGAAGTAGTTCCATGTCCTGTTCCAAAAGAGTCGATTTGCTTTTATTGCCAAGAGAAAGGGCATTGGAGACGAAGTTGTCCTGTTTACCTAAGAGATCTAAGAGATGGGAGAGTCGAAACGTATGGCTCTAATATAGGTAAAATCCATTTACTAACTCTTTTAAGCTTCTGTTCTAGATTCTTAATACATAATGTAATAAGATTACAATTGATGTTTTGTAGGATCGAAGAAAAGAAAGGAAGCTTAAAGGAAGAAGTGAGCAGAATCTAACCGTGAAGGAGTGGATTTCGATCGCGTTTCTCGAAGATTAGATTCTTGAGCTACAACTTAGAGTTAGAATTAGATTGCTAAGAAAGATGTATTAGCATAAGTTTTTCAATGAATTGCATTGTAAGGACAAAATTTTTCCGCAATAAAATAAATTTTGATTTTAAATTTTATTTATTTATCCTTGCAATGGCGTGTATGAAAAATTGATGTTAAAATGTTTCTATTATAATGGATTTGGTTCTTATTATGTTATTTATGGAAATTCGAGAATTTACCAAATAGGGAGAGTTTCTCATCGCCCAAGTTTCAATTGGACAGAAACTTGGAATCATGCAACTTGGTTGCACGATGAATGAGAAATTTCATATTTGGAAATTAGACAAATTCATTGACAAAGTGTCATGTGAAGGACTTGGAGATCGAATACACAAAGTTGCGTGTTGATCAAGTCCACCATAAGAGTAACAAAGATATTTGTCATGATTTACTAAAAGTTTAGTAAATATGATTATACTTACAAGATTAAGTGTAATTCTGAATTGATTGAAAAAGTTTAAATCAATAGCAGAACGAATAAGAAGAATCAACTAGGCAGAAAGATAAAAGTTTCTCCATTATAAGAAGAAGGGAGAGTACCTTTTATGCTTTATGATAGGTCTTAATGATTAAGAACCATATCTCAATTGATCCTCTAAGTGAGTCTTAGTACAATTGTATGTCTAAGAAGAGGAATCAAGAATTGAAGAAATGGTTAAATCAAGAAGTCAATCATACTTCGTTCAAAAACAAGTCTTAGAGTAAAGATTGTGACATTGAGTGACAAGAATTAGAAAGGTTTATAACATTCATCAAATGTGGAAAGTTGTGATGTCTTGGATAAGAGAAAGACCAACTATGGCCCATTTATGAAGGGTTTCGATAAAAGCTACACTAACTCTTGAATATTTGTTTGTCAAGAAATGTTTTGACAAGAGAATCCTATATGTCAAGGAGTCAGTGGGAGTCTTAATGGTCTTGAAAGGTTTCAAGAACAAATCAAATAAACCTTATCGATCATCACTAGCACACGAGTTGAGGTTTACAACCTATCGTGTTGACATTATTTTGTTTCTGTGCAGTTCCACTTGAGTTAATTATGCATGTGAGTCCTATGAGTTCTCATTTTGAACGCATAAAAGGCAAAGCACCTTAATCAATGAAAGGTACATTGATAGGAAAGGGTGAGCTGCTTAACTACTTGGAAGACATGGTGGGCAGCTGTGCTACCATAAGGCAAGAAATCAAGATTAAGAAAGTTTGTTCCATATGAGTTTGAATTTCTCGTAAACTTTAGTTTTGACAAATTCACATGGATAGGAACACATACACCGTTTAAATCTAAGTTTCATAAGATTTCCTCCTTCATGAAAATGATTGTGAGGAAATGCTTTCACTAAGAGAGATTTTAAGAAGATAGTGATTGTAAAATTGCATTCTCGAATTCGATTATGGTTACGGTATCCCTTTCCATAATTTGAATTGTGAGGTTTGGCAATTGATTACACACGTATATGAACTATCTAAGGCAAAGGTGTATAAGTTCAAGAAGCCTTGATAAAAGATTATCAAAGCATTAAGCATTAGAAACATGGACTTAAGAAATTCAATAAGCATTGTTTTTGTAACAGCCCGGAATCTAAGGTATTGTTAAAATTATGTTTTTGGAGTATTTAAGAGGGGACTCGGCGAGTTGGAGCCTAGACTCGCCGAGTAAGACCGCAGACCTGGTCGCGGATTCGCGACTGGACTTGACGAGTCCAGATATGGACTCGGCGAGTCGGCACTGTTTAGCAAAAACCCTAACCGTTCAGGTTTGGGACGTATAAAAGGGACTTATTGGCCGTCATTGTTCATTTTAGCCTTCTGGGAAGAACCCTAAATCGATTGTGTGCATCTGGAGCAAGGATTATAGGCCATTGTTGACTATAGAAGAGTTGTTGTGCAAGGAAGAGAAGGGATTGGCTAAAGGAACAGCAAGGGAGTCACATTTTGAGGATTGGGGACACAGAGAATACATCATCCAGGTAAGAATTCGAGTATACTCTGCTATGTTGATGTGATTATGGAATTAGGGTTTATGGAACCCTTTTGTGAATAGATTGAATGTTACCCTAGTCCCCTAATCGATTGTAACCCTGTATTGGGACCTTTGGAGGTTCAGAATGTCCCATGTCTGTGCATTTCGGGAATTGATGAAGGTTTTGGATTGGAATCCTTATGCCTTAGGTCAAAATGTAAATTATGAATCATAGGGTGTATCATGAGCACTGAAATGAGGACTTTACGTGATGGATCAGCCTAGGAAGGCCAGACCTAGGAATGGTCGGAGCAGTTCTGACCTTAGGATGCAGTTTGAGCGGTTGCATGGCATGGACTCGCCGAGTTCGATGAACAGACTCGGCGAGTAGCTTGAAGATTTACTGGGACTCATCGAGTTGTTCTTCAGACTCGGCGAGTTGAGTCGGGGTGGCCCCGCGATTCTTCCAGGAGGAACTCGTCGAGTAAAAAGGGGATACTCGACGTGTAGAAAGGGTGTCTTAAGGAATCGGTGAGTTAAGGGCGAGTGGACTCAGAGTCGTTGAACTCGGCGAGTCTTGGGGTGACTCGGCGAGTTAGATCGCGGGTTGAGTGAAGTTTTGAGTATGGGGACTCGGCGAGTCATAGGGTTGACTCGGGAAGTAGGGTCAGTCAGGGGTTGACTTTGACCTTGTCTTTGACCAAGGATTTACCAGTGGTTCCAGGGGTATTTTGGTAATTGTTGTTATTGTTTGAGTTCAGTGCATTGGTGACTGTCCAGAGGTGGAGATCGTATCAGTGATCGGAGCAGGTTGAGCTATCTGTTCAGTCGGCAGTTTCGAGGTGAGTTATCCTCACTATATCGCTAGGGTTTATGGCACCAAGGCCGACCCTTTTTACCGGATGGAAATCCGGGTAGTTGTCATTATATGTTACAGGCCGGAAGGCATTGCTATGTGGACCGGAAGGTCATGGCCTGGAAAGGCGTATGTATGCATTTAGTATGTTGACTGATTCATAGGGTAATGTTATGCTAGTGACCGGCTAGACCGGTATCTTGATTAGAGTAATGCTACGTTATGTGATCTGTTGATCAATTGCTAACTGTGAACTGTTATATGATTATGTGTTATGCGTATGATTGCTAGATCTGGGGTGTGACCCGGTATGCAGGGTCGTTCTATGATTTGTTATGTTATGTATGCGTTTTATGCTATGGGCCGGAAGACAATATGTTATGGGCCGGAAGGCAATATGTATGGACCGGAAGGTCGTGGCCTGGAAGGGCGTATATGTGGTTGGTATATTGGGGGTATCTCACTAAGCTTTCGGGCTTACAGTTGTGGTTTTATGTTTCAGGTTCTCTGGAGTCTGTGGCAAGGCAAAGGCGTGATCGTACCGTTCCTCGCGTTGGTGTTTTATGATATGAACCTGGGAAAATACTCTGTTAAATAATGTATTGAAAACCTTTTTGTAACAACGTTTTAAAATGAGTGGTTTTTTGAAAAGTTTTAATTGTTTTGAAATTTTGGATGTTACAAGTTGGTATCAGAGCCTTGGTTTGAGTGAATTGGGGAAACATTCGTGTGACTCCAGTCTCAAATCGAGGAGGATTTTAAAAAGAGAAATTAAAATGGTTTTCAATTTAGTAGAAGGAGGACGCGGAGGTACGATCAGCCGGAGCCAGTAAGTAACCCCAAGATACCATACATGATATTTGTTTGAGCTTGATAGAACAACATGCTAGAGTTAGGCTAGGGATCTTCAGGAATTCATGATAATGTTGCCTGATTTGTGATGCCTGTAGCCTAGGGTCCCTTATGGGAGATTCTCAGTGTTTCTTTAGTGGTGAGGGTTGATAGTTGTTATGCATGTTCTCTAGGGTATTGTGGTAGTACTTCATACAAATATGGGTAGGTGTGGAAGGTAGTATGGGCTCGTACTACTGAAAGCACAGGACCCATACGCGTATCAGGGAAACCATGATCTCTAGGGTAGGGTTGCGTGTGTTGGATCCCAGGATTGTAGGAAGTGTCTGGGATTTGGTATGGTGTTTTCGGTATGGAGATTTCGAGGCATGATGATAGTGGATCCGGATCAGGATCGGGAGCTGGAGAGCGAGTTCCGGGTGGATCGGTACCGTCTGAGGTTATCGACCAGACGAGCACGAACGAATTGGACGCGAAGGTTCGCGAGATCCTACGTGATGAGGTTGCTGCATTGTTACGGGCTGAGTCGCCAGAATTGTTTGGGTTGATCAGGACCGCCATGGTTGAGTAGTTTGATGAGCGATATGCGGCTCTCGCAGAGACGGCTGCCGCGACAGTTACAGCGGCTGTAGCAACGGCAAAGAGAGGAGCTAGTCGGGGTTTTCAGTATCGGGACTTCTATTATACGAAGCCTCCCACATTCGATGGAGTTCAGGACCCGATTGCTGCTATGAGATGGTTATCAGACATGGAGGGGTGTTTCTCCATGAGTTTATGCCCTACTGATCAGAGCGCGAGGTGTGCTCTGGACCTATTGGTGGAGATTGACCATGGGGCCATATTCTGACGCGCAGAGGGCTGCGGTTTCAGGGGATCAGTTAGAGATATGTTCAGTACTCGCTATGTTCCGCGAGATGAGAGGGAGAGATTTTCTCGGGAGTTCCTTGAGCTGAAGCAGGATTCGGAGTCGGTGACTAAGATCACCAGGATGTTTATTGAGAGGGTGATGTTTTGCCCTGAGTTCGCTTCGGAGCAGGCTCAGATGTCCTGATATCTGAGTATGCTCAAGAGGGATATCAGACAGTTCGTGTCTGTGCAGAGGTGTGAGACCTTGTTGGAGTTGCAGGAGGCCGCCATGTGGCGTGAGTTAGAGGTTGAGTTGCAGTTGCGTGAGCTGAGGCAGGCCCCGATGCAGTCGCAGTCGGCGCCGAAACGGTCCAGGACCGTAGATGTTAGAATGGGGGATCGGAGCGGCCACACTTGTGGGAAGTGTGGGAGGGGTTACACCGGAGCTTGTTGGTCCGGTGATGCATGCCGCAAGTGCGGAAAGGAGGGGCATGGTGCACGGGATTGTCGGCAGTCAGTGCCAATTCAGGATTTGAGGATTTGTTATCAGTGTCGGCAGGTTGGACATTTGAGGGTCAACTGTCCACAGCTTTCTGCAGGACCGGTGCAGGCTCTAGCACCGGCCACCTTGAGGAGGTCAGGAGGAGGACAGGATGGAGCAGAGCCCCAAGGGCTCAGGGTCGTGCTTATCGGCTTGCGGCAGAGGGAGACGGAGCAGTGCCGGAGGCAGCTGCAGGTATGATGCTTTCTTGATGTCTTGATTGTCTTGCATTGATTGTGGCGTATTGTTTGTGCTGGTATCTTGTGTGGATTTCGATGCGGTATTCGTTGATTCGCGGGTTTGGCATGGTTATGAATTGGTGCTTCAGGTTTTCGCTTTGGCATTCGTTGTTCCCTGATGGTTTGGTATGGTTATAGTTTGGTGTTTTGGTGCCGGTAGCCTTGTGCGGTTTTCGATGTGGTATTCATCCTTTGGCAGGTTGTGGGTTTGGTTACGGGTTATTGTTGGGAATTCCGTTGGTTATCGTTCGTGAGGGTTGTTAGTGGAGATGCGGCACTGGGTTGAATGTCGGGTAGCATCTGCAGTCGTAGAGTGGATAATTGAAAGACCGGATTCTTTTGAGTGGATTGATCAGGGAGGAGATGTGTTTTGCTGGGGGTTGCTTATGCTTGTGGGAAGCAGTCAGTGGGTAAATGTTCTCTTTGTGCAGGATTGTTCTGAAAGGTCGTTAATGACGATCGGTGGCAGTTAGTCAGTGCTTTAGTGGGGGAGAATTGGAGAATTCTCCGGGAGATCGATGAGTATGTGAGGGTGCTTAGCTGTTGGGATTCAGCAGTGTTTGTCAGCGCAGAGTATAGGCCGACGAGAGCGAGTGTCGGGTATGCGGGGCGGGATACAGTCCTAGGGCATGTGATTGTGGAGGCCTGAGAGAAGGCCGGGATCAAGCTTGAGTAAGTAACCGGGGTTATGCGATCAGAGTATTGGTATATTTGAGGTACGTGATGGGTTGTACTGCATTAATCCCACGGGATTATGTTGTGCATGTTTCTAGAGCTGGAACCGGAAGGTTCCTAGAGTTAGAACCTGAGGGTTCGCAGAGTTTGGGTGTACGGACCCACAAAGATATAGCATCGAGTGGCTAGTATGTGTTATGAGAGTCGGTCCAGTCATGCTGGAGACTCTGTTGGTATTGCTGGATCTGTTTGAGATTGCGGATCGTGTATGTTGCAGTGTGATTGCATTGGAAGGTTTGGCCCCGGGTTAGTGATCTTGTTTAGCTGAGGCAGTGATTTTGATGAGTGGAGAGAGTGCATGGGATTGAGAGCCCCTGCAATGAGAACCAGAGTATGTGAATAGCGGTTACGCAAAAAGGGTGGTGTCGCTTGGGGCAAGCACCGTAGCACCGGTTGGAGTGGCATTATGGCCAAGAGGGTCCCTTGGAAGGAAAAGAGAAAGGTGTGTAACTCCGAAGGGGAGTGCAAGTTCACGAGAATGAAAGCTGCAGAGCAGAGTTATGGATAGAGTATTTCGAGTATGCCTTCGAGCATCGTGTTCGCGGCAGCGAAGTAGGAACCCATCCGGTTTGGGATGACTGTCGAGACTCAGAAGGGATGCAGGGGGAGAGAGAATCTTGAATTCTCAATGTGATTCTGATCAGGGTATAGGGTGGATATTAGTGGTTCATCTTGGGAGATGTTCGAGGATATCATCGGTGTATCGGGTCTTCCAACCTGCGGGCGTTGGGGCTAGTTCAGCATGTGTATGTGATTGCAAGAGGAGAACTCGTGAGAGTTGCTCTGAGAGTGAGAATGGGTCTCTCAGTCGGTCCGAAATGGACAAAGTGGGCTTTGGATCGGGGATCCGGTGGTTCATGGTTTCCTAACCCTTATGGGTCAAGTGATCGTTGAGATTTAGAGCAGAGTTGCATCTTGGGTAATTCTCGGTTCCAGAGAGTGATGGGCAGTACAGAGATCGTGCTTCAGTCGACAAAGCAGATTCAGCAGGTTAGACAAAGGTTATTGACCGCCCAGAGCCGACAGAGAAGTTATGCAGACAGACGCCGGTCCGAGCTTGAGTTTCAGGTCGGCGAGTTCGTACTCCTGAAAGTCTCTCCTTGGAAAGGAGTGATTCGATTCAGGAAGAGGGGCAAGTTGGGGCCCCGGTATATTGGGCCTTTTCATGTGATTGCGAGGGTAGGCCGAGTGGCCTACCGTTTGGAGTTGCCAACGGATTTGAGACAAACCCACGACATTTTAATGTGTCACAATTGAGAAAGTGTATAGCCGATGAGTCGACAGTGGTCCCATTAGAAGACATTCAGGTGGATACGAGCCTGAATTATGCCAAGAGACCAGTGGCCATCAGAGATCGGAAGACCAGGGTTCTGAGGAATAAAGAGGTACCTCTAGTGTTGGTTCAGTGGCAACACCGGAAGGGATCGGAAATGACTTGGGAGCCGGAACGTGAGATGCGGGAGCAGCATCCGAAACTATTTTCAGAGTGAGACTTCGAGGGCGAAGTCTAATCCTAGTGGGGGAGAATTGTAACAGCCCGGAATCTAAGGTATTGTTAAAATTATGTTTTTGGAGTATTTAAGAGGGGACTCGGCGAGTTGGAGCCTAGACTCGCCGAGTAAGACCGCAGACCTGGTCGCGGATTCGCGACTGGACTCGACGAGTCCAGATATGGACTCGGCGAGTCGGCGCTGTTTAGCGAAAACCCTAACCGTTCAGGTTTGGGACGTATAAAAGGGACTTATTGGCCGTCATTGTTCATTTTAGCCTTCTGGGAAGAACCCTAAATCTATTGTGTGCATCTGGAGCAAGGATTATAGGCCATTGTTGACTATAGAAGAGTTGTTGTGCAAGGAAGAGAAGGGATTGGCTAAAGGAACAGCAAGGGAGTCACATTTTGAGGATTGGGGACACAGAGAATACATCATCCAGGTAAGAATTCGAGTATACTCTGCTATGTTGATGTGATTATGGAATTAGGGTTTATGGAACCCTTTTGTGAATAGATTGAATGTTACCCTAGTCCCCTAATCGATTGTAACCCTGTATTGGGGCCTTTGGAGGTCCAGAATGTCCCATGTCTGTGCATTTCGGGAATTGATGAAGGTTTTGGATTGGAATCCTTATGCCTTAGGTCAAAATGTAAATTATGAATCATAGGGTGTATCATGAGCACTGAAATGAGGACTTTACGTGATGGATCAGCCTAGGAAGGCCAGACCTAGGAATGGTCGGAGCAGTTCTGACCTTAGGATGCAGTTTGAGCGGTTGCATGGCATGGACTCGCCGAGTTCGATGAACAGACTCAGCGAGTAGCTTGAAGATTTACTGGGACTCGTCGAGTTGTTCTTCAGACTCGGAGAGTTGAGTCGGGGTGGCCCCGCAATTCTTCCAGGAGGAACTCGTCGAGTAAAAAGGGGATACTCGACGTGTAGAAAGGGTGTCTTAAGGAATCGGTGAGTTAAGGGCGAGTGGACTCAGAGTCGTTAAACTCGGCGAGTCTTGGGGTGACTCGGCGAGTTAGATCGTGGGTTGAGTGAAGTTCTGAGTATGGGGACTCGGCGAGTCATAGGGTTGACTCAGCAAGTAGGGTCAGTCAGGGGTTGACTTTGACCTTGTCTTTGACCAAGGATTTACCAGTGGTTCCAGGGGTATTTTGGTAATTGTTGTTATTGTTTGAGTTCAGTGCATTGGTGACTGTCCAGAGGTGGAGATCGTATCAGTGATCGGAGCAGCTTGAGCTATCTGTTCAGTCGGCAGTTTCGAGGTGAGTTATCCTCACTATATCGCTAGGGTTTATGGCACCAAGGCCGACCCTTTTTACCGGATGGAAATCCGGGTAGTTGTCATTATATGTTACAGGCCGGAAGGCATTATATGTTACAGGCCGGAAGGTATTGCTATGTGGACCAGAAGGTCATGGCCTGGAAAGGCGTATGTATGCATTTAGTATGTTGACTGATTCATAGGGTAATGTTATGCTAGTGACCGGCTAGACCGGTATCTTGATTAGAGTAATGCTACGTTATGTGATCTGTTGATCAATTGCTAATTGTGAACTGTTATATGATTATGTGTTATGCGTATGATTGCTAAATCTAGGGTGTGACCCGGTATGCAGGGTTGTTCTTTGATTTGTTATGTTATGTATGCGTTTTATGCTATGGGCCGGAAGGCAATATGTTATGGGCCGGAAGGCAATATGTATGGACCGGAAGGTCGTGACCTGGAAGGGCGTATATGTGGTTGGTATATTGGGGGTATCTCACTAAGCTTTCGGGCTTACAATTGTGGTTTTATGTTTCAGGTTCTCAGGAGTCTGTGGCAAGGCAAAGGCGTGATCGTACCGTTCCTCGCGTTGGTGTTTTATGATATGAACCTGGGAAAATACTCTGTTAAATAATGTATTGAAAACCTTTTTGTAACAACGTTTTAAAATGAGTGGTTTTTTGAAAAGTTTTAATTTTTTTGAAATTTTGGATGTTACAGTTTTTCTGAAAGTTAAGATGTTTATGAATACATGTCGAAGCTAGTGGGAGCATAAGTGTTATGTTTTATAGTAATCATCATGATAGTGGGAGCATAAAAGTTATGATTTTATGATTATGAAGGAAAGTATTGCCAGGTTAGCAATATTAATTATAGAAAACAAGAGTCATACTTTGCAAAGTTGTAAGAGTTGAAAGGTTGTTTTGCTATAATTAAGGGAGAGAATATTATGCTTCTTTTCAAATCTAAAGGCTTAGGTTGAGAAATGTTAATAAATTTAGTCAAGGGTACATAGTGTGTTCTTAAAATTTCGATTATGATTACGGCATTCCTCTTCACAATTTGAATTTTGAGAACATAGAAAATAAAACATTATGCGTCGTGTCCCATATGCTGCGGGTATAGGATCGATTGAAAATGTTTTAATGTTTGACCATTCTAAAATTTTCCAAATGTCGAGCGCATTTAGAGGGAAAAGGGACTAGAATTGGTTTTGACTAAAATAATTAAACAACTATCAAAGGACAATCCAAAGTTCGATGAGGATTGGTCGCTTGTGAGTAGTTAGAAGCATGGTATGGACCATATCGACATTATTATGAATAGAAAAGATTCTATTAAGAATGAGTTGTCATATGGAAATTATGGAAATGTTTCCATATTGGATGGACCATATCAACTTTATTATGAATAGATAAGATTCTATTAAGAATAAATTGTCATATGGAAATTATGGAAATGTGTTCATATTGGGAATTGAAAATCTATGACTAGATTAGAAACTTTTATGCAAAAGGATGTTCAAAGAAAGTACTTTGAGTGAGAGACATCACATCTATGGAATTGTCTTATAACAATCTCCGATAGAAGACTTTGTAATATCATTGGCAATAGTCTTTGTGACTTTGGTGCAGTGACATTACAAAAGAGATCATTGCATAAAATGTTAGAATCTAGCATATTCTATAAGTAGCAAGAATTTGATATTCTTTCACTTATGAAAAGGATTTGGAGTTGTGAAATGAGAATGATTGGAAATGTGTTCAATGTGATCTATTTCACAAAGTAAGAACCATAGGTAAACATTGCGTGCATGCTAGGAGCATGGGACAAGTGTTGGAATTCAAGTAAGAAGTTGATTACCCGAAACGACAAATAATGAGTAATCTATATGGTGATAAATAAAAGGTGTTTTATTTATACTCAAAAGTTTGAGGCCATATGGGATTAGTATTATTCTTGTGTTTCACTTTGCATGTTTTGACTTCCAGAATAATTGAGTTTATTAAGAATAATCGAATTATTCAAACGGGCCACAGTCATTCATATGTTGGAAGTAGATATGAATGAAGACTGTCGTTAATTGGTGTGTGGAGTGTCTAGAAAAGTATTAGACATAAGCAAATGTTTGCTGCAACGTTCATGAGTGCTTACGAATATGATTTGAGCATTGGATTACACCCACGCTCACTTGGATCACTCCATGAATTGTATCACGAGTAATTAGTGAGACGATAACATCTTATATTCTTGAAACCGAGATGTGTGAGTTGTATCTTGCGAATCGGTTGCACATTGATAATATGTAAATGCACCAGTAACTTGGTGTTATAAAACATATTGTTGTGTGTGATTTGGTTAGTGAGTGCAAGCAAGCATTGTATCCAAGTTTATCCATTCCTTTTATTCAAAGTAGGATAAAAGCGATATCTTTGGGCCCCTTGATGGTTTAGTGATGACAAACGTAAATGCTCGGCCAGGCTAGGGCTAATTTGATTTGTTCAGTTAGTCAGTCGTCATAAATCGGAAATCGAGATATAGTACAAAGAGGATGATTTGAAATCATATCTCATATGATATCTAGAATGGAGGAGTATATGATCCCTTATCTAAGGACACGCGTATCTGATAGAATCAGAGTTGACAACGGCTTTGGAAAGCTACGATTGCAGATCAGGATCTGAAGTCATACGTAGAATAGTTATTCGACTCATCCAAGTGGGAGACTGTTGGATTAGTGTCTAAGTCCATAACTATTTTGGTATGTACTTGACCCGATGGTGCATGGTCCTTTTGGGTTGCCTTCACCAAAGCAACTTGATAGGATGAATTATGAAGAGAAAGGATTAAATATGATTTATTAATATATTATGAGAATAATATATTAAAGGAGATATCATATTGTTTAATTAATATTAGTCAATAATTAATTAGTAATTAGTTTTGTGACTAAAAGAGATTAATTAAAATTAAGGGACTGGAATTGTAATTATAAGATAATTGCAATTTGGGCCATGGATTGTCTTGAATCAAGGGGTGGAGGAATTCTAATGGGAAACCCATAAGGAAATCGTCCAAGGGCTTGATTATAGGAATCTATGGGTTACTTAGGGCTTAAGCATCCAAATTAGGGTTTCCTTGTTAGATAACCCTAATTGCCTAACTATATATAAGACCCTTATGACCCAAAAACGTGGGGAACCATTCTTCTAGGGTTAGAACATGTTTTGGGCAGCCTCCATCCTCTCTCCTCTTCATCCTCTTGCTTATGGTGTTTGTGAACCATTAGAGGAGTGACACTTGTGACTCTCAGCTTTCCAAGGTCAATTCAAGGAGGAATTAGATTGTTATTGCTATATAACAATCAAAGTATGTTCTTAAGCCTATTTACATGTGAATTCTGATTTCCATATGCTAGAATTAGGGTTTATAGTCTTGGATTCAAAGCATGTACAATAGAGAAACCTAGATCCAAGCATTAGGGTTTGTATGAGCACATAGGATGTCTTATGACTAAAACCCATCACATGTTACCCTTCGCGTCTCAATTTTTAAACAATACCTTTCCATTAGGACTCTCGTAAGCCCACTCGACGAAATCGAGATTAACGAGATCCTCGCCTTCGTATTAGAACCGTTGTGACGCTCAACCGAGTGGTCAAGCGGAGGAAGCAGCGCCATCGTCCATTAGTGAAGGTTCGTTGGAATACCAACTAAGAACCCGATTTCACTTGGGAGCATGAGAGAAAATCGATTAGGAAGTTCGCATACCGACTCGATCATTCGTACATACTTCCTTGCCTAAATTCTAATTTCGGGTCGAAATTCCCTTTAACAGGGGGATGATGTGACAACCCGAAATTTCCATTCTGAACAAACCATATCAAGCCAATAGAGGTTAGGACAGTTTCAGTGAAATTTCAGACTTTTTCGCGTAAGTTTGAGTAATTCAGGGTTTACACTTTAGGAAATATCAGGAGAGTGGATGCACTAGGGTTTAGTGCAACTCTGTTATTCCAACATTCTATTATATTAGAAATCATTTCAGAAATAAAAATATTTTCTGCCAAAAAATATCTCAGGACTATAAATAGAATTCTGAACCAAATTCATTCATTATTCGCATTTCCAACTAGAGAAAAGCCATTTTCTCTCTCACGGATCTTCGGGTTTTTATACCAAAACGTGACTAACTCTTTCTAGTAGTGTTAGAAAGATTTAAATGTGTTAATAACATCGATTACATAGCTAAATCATTAGATTTAGGAGTTTACTCCCCAAGGTGTTCTTGGGCGGTAAACTCCCGAAGCGAAGCCTAGACTGTCCCCTGTGATATACTACTGCCTTGGACTTGTATAGGAGTGTATTAGGGACATGAAATCAAGCAAGAACCACCCAAGCTTAGGAGTTCACGGCCCAAGAATATCTTAGGCCGTAAACTCCAAAAGCATGCTTAAATTGGAGCTTTTAAGGCACCTAAGGCCTTAACCTTTTACCTAGAATTGTTCCCAATAAATCAAAGGCCTTAAACACATAAGAATCACCTTGCAAAGTGAGTTTACGGCCATGACATGGTTCATGGGCCGTAAACTCATTAAAGGGGCACCAAAGTGTGTCAAGGGTCTTCATATGCTTGGAATAAAAGCCTAGAACCTTTACCACTTGTTCATGAGACTTGAAAAAATCTAGAACACCCACCATTAAGAGTTTACGACCGCAAGCTCTTAAGGGAAATGTCCTTAACGCCGTAAACTCATCTAAGGCGTGTTTCTAGGCCTTAAGCCCTTCTAAGAATTTAACCACCAAGTTGGAATAATTCTAGGAATCATTTGGAACTTCAAAACACACAATACCCCCATGGTTTGGAGTTTACGGCCGTAAACTCAAGAGTTTACAACCATAAACTCCATGTGTGATGGTATATGGAGAGTAAACTCATATATGGGGTCATTTGGAACCCTAAACACAAGTGCCTTGTCCCACAATAGCATAGATGCAATTTAAGACTAACTGAGTGCATATATGTGTGACTATATGTTCATTAGGATCATAGTGTGTGTACAAGTCCTCACTTGACGCCTAACAATCCTACACCGTCCAGTTCATCCAAATCACCATCTACAGGTGAGTTCATACCCCTTAATCAATGTTTTAAATGATTTTAAATGTTTTAATGGGGGGAATACAAGTGGAAAACAGTATGTTATTAAATCATTCTGATGTATTTTATAACTGTGTTTCATTCAACAGATTTCACATACTACAAAATGTGATGCATGAAATGGTTTTCTATCTTAAAACTACGTTGTTATCAAACGTGTTCACCTTTGAAATATTTATCAAAATGACATCAAGTCACCCTTTATTAATGTTTCAAAACTACTAGATGTTTTACAAAACCATTTTACATTCTTGAACTAAACTATACATATACATTTACATTCTTATACATGTATTGATATTATAACTTACATCTTTCATTTAGATTCCCACACCCTTGAGTAGTAAGAGTGTATAAACCTACATGAACAACCAATTACATTTCAGTAAATTATCATAGAGATAATTTGAAGATATCAAACATTATTCCCATTACAAGGAATCACTCAAGAGTCAGTTCATTCATGAGTCTATACCAGTACATTACCTGATACGTGAGTACATATACATTTGCTTACCTGTTACATGAATATGTTTACATATACTTACCTGATACATGAACACACTTACATAAATACCATACATGAACACTGTTACATAGGTGCATTATCCTGTATTCACTTACCTGGATACTTGTACTTAGAACTACGAGGATTATTTATTAGTACTTTCTGTGTAAATTATCTTTCCTATTCCAGTTCATTGGGATATCTCGGCGGGACTTTCCATTCCGAACCCCACTGATTAGGTAGATCGATAACCGGGGCTAACCCCTCCACCCACCTGATGCTGCTACAGAGGACAAGTGGACAATCTTCGATTGTTCATAAGGTTATACTTTTCGCTTATTGTGATGTTGTGTTACTCCTAGTACCCAGCGATGACACTTACATTATTACTTTTCTGGACAATCTTCGGATGTTCATTAGGTTGCATTTTTCGCCTAACGCGATGTTGTGTTAGTCCTAGTACCTAGTGACAACACTTATAGTAGTACATTTTCCTGTTTACTTTATTTTGTGATATATTCACATAAACGATGAGTTACACTAAGTACTTTAGTACTAGTCAATAGAAGGAAAAACTATCATTTTACTTACAGAACATTTAAGTCTTGGTAGAAGACTATCATATACTCTGTCCTGTTTACTTTTTTTTGTGATATATTCACATAAACGATGAGTTAGACTAACTACTTTAGTACTATTCAATAGAAGGAAAACTATCATTTTACTTATAGAACACTTGGGTCTTGGTAGAAGACTATCATAACATTTTCCTAGGATTACCTTATTTGTGATGCTTTCACATAAACGATGAGTTAGACTAAGTACTTTAGTACTAGTCAATAGAAGGACAAACTATCATATTACTTATAAAACATTTGGGTCTTGGTTGAACACTACATTTCACACTGATAGAAAACAAGGGATTTTCTAGGGTTTTCAAACTTATATCAATTGTTGCATTTAAAGATTTTCAAGGCATTCATAATAACCTTTCAAAACAAGACAATGACACTTAAATACTTATGAATTCACCAGCTTAAGCTGATACTTGCTTTCAAAATAACTTGTATTCTCAGGTCAACAGTAGACAGGTACGATGGCCAGGTTTTGAGAAGACGGAGCACGGTCAAGTCTCGTCTTTTATTTTGATTGTATATTCTAGGTGTCTTATTACAATGAAAGAACACACATGTATTAAACATTACTTATAATTCAATGGATGATGTTGTTGCTTGTTTACTATTTTACACTGTTGGGATACTGTACATGACGTCCTCCACCCCGGAACGTTTCCACCGTTCGTGGTTTTGGGGGTGTGACATGTTGGTCATTCCAAATTTTTCAAGCAAGTTCTTCGTGTATTTTTCTTGATTGATTAAAATTCCATACCTGTTCTGTCTTATGTTCAATCCAAGAAAATTATTAATTTTTCCCATCATACTCATTTCAAATTGACTCTTCATTAGATTTTCAAATTCAATAGACAATGCTGGGTCAGTTGAGCCAAATATAATATCATCAACATAAATTTGAACTAGCATTAGATGATTCCCAACTTTCTTGCGAAATAATGTGGGGTCTACTGATCCTTGTTTAAATTTAGATTGTTTCAAGAAGTTTGTAAGTGTTGCGTACCAGGCTCTTGGTGCATGTTTTAATCCATACACTGCCTTATCTAGTATGTAAACATGATCAGGATGTTCATCATTTATAAATCCTCGTGGTTGTTCAACATAGACTGTTTCTTCAAGTTCTGCATTTAAGAATGCACACTTAACATCCATTTGAAAAACATCAAAGTCTTTGTGAGCTGCATAAGCTAAAAATATGCAAACTGCTTCGAGTCTTGCAACAGGAGCAAATGTTTCTTCATAGTCTATTCCTTCTTGTTGAGAATAACCTTTAACAACTAGTCTAGCTTTATTTCGAATAATATTGCCATCTTTGTCGGTTTTATTTTTAAAAATTCATTTTAATCCGACTATTGAAACATCAGAAGGTTTAGGAATTAATCTCCAAACCTTGTTTCGTTCAAATTCAGCCAGTTCAGATTGTATAGAAACAACCCAATCTGAGTGTTCCATAGCATCCTTTACTGTCTTTGGCTCTATTTTCGAAATAAAGACATTAAACACACACAGTTCTTGGTTCGCATTCAGTACCTCATTTTTCGCACGAATTTGAGCTCTTGTCAACACACCATCTTGTGGATTGCCAATTACCTGTTCTTTTGGATGATTTCTTGTCCATTTCTCAAGTGGTGGATAATCTGGATTAAATTCCAATGGTGCAACTTCATACATATCTTCATTTTCAGATCCTGCAACAGAAAAATTATCATTTAGTTCATGAAACTCATCATTTTCATCAAGATTAATTGTCTCTGTTTCATCATGCTCCCCCTCAACATGATGTTCATCTTGATGCTCCCCCTCAAAATGATGATCCTGTTGAACTTGCGAATGCTCCCCCTCAACTTGATGATTCAAATTTTCATTCTCCCCCTCGAAAGTTTGCGTTCTGAGTTCATTGTTAATCATATTCTCCCCATCCATATGAACTTCATGCACACTTTTGCAAAATACTGAACTTGTAGTGATTATTGAATTATCAGTATGTTTTGAGGATTCTGATGATTGATTATCAGGAGCATTCTTTTCCGCATCAATTGCCCTGTCAGGAATTCCAAAAATTAAGTCATAATCAAAATCATTTATTTCAGAATTATCAATTTGTGTATCTAAATCAACAAGAACTGATTTAATTTCATATTTACTATCCTTTTGTTTAAGATAGTAATCATCAAAAGTTAAATTGAAAGTTTCTTTAACTTTTCTTGTTCGCTTGTTTAGCACCCTCTATGCTACTGAATTTTGCGAATATCTTAAGAATATGCCTTCATTAGCTTTAGCTTCGAACTTTGTCAAATTATCTTTGAGATTCATTATGAAGCACCTACAACCAAAAACATGAAAAAAATTGACATTAGGTTTTCGATTGTTAATGATTTCATATGGAGTGATATTGAATCTGCGATGATTAAATGATCGATTCTGAGTAAAGCGCGCAGTTGAAACTACTTCAGCCCAAAGATATTGACGTAGATTCGCATATGTTAACATGGTTCTGGCTGCTTCGCATAGAGATCGATTTCTTCTTTCAACAACACCATTTTGTTGTGAAGTATATGGTGAGGAGAAATTATGCGAAATTCCTTCGCCTATGAGAAATGAATCAAGAGTTTGGTTTTTAAACTCAGAACCATTATCACTTTTAATTTAGTGAACATTCCTTTTAAGGCTAATCTCAATCATTTTGATAAAATCAATCATCGTCTGAGCAACTTCAGATTTTATCATGAGAAAGAATACCCATGTGAATCAAGAAAAATCAACAACAATAACTAAAATGTACCGCTTTTTATTGATTGTAGCAATAGTCGACGGTCCACATAAGTCGATGTGAAGAAGTTCCAATGGTTCTACGATTTTTGAATCTATCACAATTGGATGACCTTTCTATGTTGTTTTCCTTGTTCGCAAGCTGCATACAAAGAATCATTGTCAAATTTTAGTACAGGTAAACCTCGAACAAAATCATCAGTGACAAGTTTGTTAATATTGCGAAAGTTCAAATGTAACAATCTTCTATGCCAAAGCCAGCTGACATCATTAGATGCCTTTGATAGTAAAAGCATAGCAGGTTTGCCCACGATTGGTTTGATACCAATTGAAGTGAATTGTTATCGAGAATATGAAAGCAATTATGATTGAATGATTGAAAAATAAGAACACAACGAGTAAATATTAATCAGATCTTATATTGATGAAGACTAATTACAAAGCTTTTAAGCAGAAAGAATTCTCGAGAAAAAAGTTCTTTCTACTTCTATCCTCAGTCCCTATTTATAGGACACCTGAGTGTACAAAAAATATACTAAGTCTATTAGAATACGATTCGCATAAAACTGACTTAGTAAAATAACTAAAAATGTGAAACTAAACAAACAAACATTTCGACTTTTACAACTCAACCTCTACAAAATCCCTGTGCACTTGAAAGAGTGCTCCTACGAGGACTTCACCAACTGCAAGCCATTGTCCTTCAATGGGACTTGCGGAGTCATTGCCTTCTCGCAATGGTTCAAGAAAACCAAATCGGTTTTCGAAATTAGCTCCTGTCTAGAGGAGAGCAAGGTCAAGTTTGCTACTTGCACCTCTGAAACAAAAGCTCTAACATGGTGGAATAGCCATGTTAAGTCACTATCTCTCATAGTCACTAATGTTATGGGCTGGGAAACTTTGAAAGACCTCATGATTGAGGAGTACTGCCCGAGGGGTGAGATCCAGAAGCTGGAAGAAGAATTGTGGAGCCTAACCATGAAGGGCTCCAACGTAGTCGCCTATACTGCCAGATTCTGTGAACTGGTGGCCCTCTGTCCAAACATGGTTCATATTGAGGGAAAGAAAATCAAGAGATATATATAGGGGCTGAGGCCACCATACCAGGGAAATGTTTTGGCATCACACTCCACTACATTTGATAGTGCCAAACGATTGGCACAGCAGCTCATAGACCATGGGGTTCGTACCTAGGCTGCAACAACAACCCTGGCCATCTCAGAGCCTTCTAAAACCGCTGACCCCAAGCAGAAGTTCTGGGAGGACAAAATGAAGACGAAGGCTGCCAGAAATGTAACACCGTAAATATTAAAGCAATTTTTCCCATTTTCAAAACACATTGTTCATTCACAATTATTAATAAAATCTAATTGTATCATAACTCGGTTCCACAAAACATTTCCCAAAATCGAAATACATAAAACTCCATGTGTGTGTACAAATCAAGTCGGCGCCTTCCCGCGCTCCTCACTAGTACCTGAAGACATAACATAAAACACTATATGCAAGAACCTTAGTGAGTTCCCCAATATACCACTATAACATACATTAGCCACTCAAGGCTATAACTCTACTGACCCTTTGGCCAGTGTGTCTCAGTGGGACCCTCCAGTCCCAACTCTCTCTGTAGGCCCTCTATCCCTAACTCTATGGACCTACTGGTCCTAACTCTGGAAACTCTGAATCATGCATATCACATATCACAATAACACATAAATAGCATAGAAGACACTAGCACATAAGTCTGTTACCACAGGAGGTAATGTATAGTGAGGAGACTCACCTCAGATGTCTCGGTAAATCTTTGACTCGGCAGAAATATGGTCTAGCCTCCGCCTAATCACAAAAAGTAAATACTCCCGTATATATAACTCTCGAGACTACACTCAACCCTCTCTTGGCGTCCTCAGAAGGGTAGAAGACCATTTTACCCCTCTCTTGACACAAAGACCCCATTGTTGACCAAACCCTCAAAGTCAACAAAGTCGACGGTCAAACTTTGACCCCACTCGCCGAGTGCACTTGGGTGACTGGGGGAGTCTAAGCGTGTCCACTATCCCTTTAGTCTCGCATGACATGTCGAGTCTGTCCCCTGCTCGACGGGTTACACCTGGCATGAATCGCGGGGCCACCCTGACTCAACTCGCCGAGTCCTATAATGAACTCGGCGAGTTCCGCCTTGAACTCTAGTCCTCTAATTCCTTCTGACTCACCGAGTCATTCCTTCAACTCAACAAGCTACTCACTTAGTGAACTATGGGAAACCCTAGCCCTACTCGTCGAGTCTGTTCTTGGGACTCGGTGAGTTCATGCCATGCTCAAGCTCAAGGGACCTCCTGAGGTCAAATCCGTTCCTCTACCCCATAGATTTGGCTTCCTTAGGCAATATAAACACGTAAAGTCTAGATCTTGATGCCCATGCAAAGATCCAATGGCTCTATTTGAAGAAATGGCCTCAATATGTCACTCTAAGCTCATATTACCTAATGTCAACCCATAAAGATCAGGGAGGTAAGGTCTCTGGACCTCTTTGGATCAGATCTGAAGCCTCAACACAAGAAGGGACCAATTGCACCATCATTCACACTCTAAATGGGCTAGAAACCCCAACTCTCAAGGATTAACCCCCAAAACTGAAAAAGGATCGAAAATGGCGCCCTCTTCAGCTCCCTCTTCCCTTGGTCACCTTCTTCTTGCAAAAACACCCACATAAGGATCAAAAATGGCCTCTCCTTGCTCACAAACACTGTAGATCGCTTAGGGTTTCACTCAGGGGTCTGGTAGCCCCAATTGGTGGCTATAAACCCGTTTAAATAGGCCTCAAACCCCGGGGATTAGGGTTTGTCACACCCCAAAACCATGAACGACGGAAACGTTCTGGGGCGGAGGACGTCATGTACAATATCACGACAATGAATAGTAGTAAACTAGCAACAACATCATCCATTGCGTTAAGAAAATAATTTCATACATGTGTGTTCTGTCAAGTTATATAGACACCAAAATATACATATCAAAATAAAAGACGAGTCTTGAACGAACTCCATCTTCTCAAAAGCCTGGCACCTATACCTGTCTATTGGTGACCTGAGAATACAAGTTATTTTTAAAGCGAGTATCAGCTTAAAGCTGGTGAGATCATAAGTATATTAATGTCTGTGTTTGTATGAAAGCATTTGTAAGATGTTTTGTAAAAAGTTTGAACTCTCCTAGAAAACCCTATGTTTCCTACTAACTGTAGCCTTCTACCAAGGCATTTAGTGTTTGTGTGTGTGTCTCTTGTTAGAGTGTGTGTTTTCCTAATTCTAACTATCATTAACCAAATATATATAGTTTTTACATTACCGTGCATCATGTGAATATTCACGAAGTGAATGTAAAGGGGAAAATATTATAGTACCGTAATATTTGTAATAAGTGACTACCATTGTACTAACTACCGTAAAACAAAAGGTGTTCAAAGTAACATGTGATCGACCTGTATCCTGCTACCAACTCTAGTAAAACGACAATGTAAGACGCCGTAAGAAATGACATTTGGCACCCATAGACTTGCAAGTCCCACTTTAGCGAGCAACAAGGTGTAGGATAGTCAATCCAGCATAGATCTATACGCAAACTCATACGCTCCTCAATTAAGGAGATTCGGGATAAAAAAAAACGTTCATGGCAGGAAGTGCCATGCCCCGTCTAATGGTTCACATAACTGCATGAATGTACATGTAATGAATGTGCTAACTGAAAAGTGTACTCTTTCTCTCTCTAGCCTGTATGTACTGAAATGTTATGCGTGTGCTAGTTGTAATGTATGTTCTCTCTCTATCTAGCATGTATAGTAATGTACCGACTCATGAATGAACTGACTAATTGTATGTTTCATTGTTCTAATAATAGTATTAGTATCCTCCTGTGCTACCCCTATTGTAACTTACTAGTGATGTAACCGGTACGTATGAACATGGAAGTATACCCTTGCTACCCAAGGGTATTGAATGGACTGGAAGAACCTTTATTACTATATATGTACACATGATATATAACTAATATATAAACGACCTTCGGAAGGATACCAGATTCCTTACCAGACCACATCCCAACGGGGAAAAGGAAATACAGCGAGCTGGCCTTCCTAAGCCTTTTAAACATTTCTTATATAACTATACATACATAGGCATACATTTGATAATACGTATAAAAAAGTTTAAGTATAAGTATTTGATAAGTAATATAGCTTGTAAAATAGTTTGAAGCAAAACAGTTTGAACAGTAAGAAAATCACTGGTTTTGTAGTTATTAATCACATGTGGTTGATATAATAACTATAAGTATTCAACTTGTATCCCCCCCCATTAAAGCATTTAAAAACATTTAAACCATTGATTAAGGAGTATGAACTCACCTGCAGTGAGTGGTATGGATGAACTGAAGATGTAGGATTGTTAGGTGTCAAGTGAAGTCTTGAACACACTCTATGATCCTAGTTAACATATAATATCACATATATGTATCTAATTAGTCTTTAAAAAACTAATAAACAAATTCAAGACACCATAGGACATGCTAAACACCTTATACAAGTGTTATAAGTCTCCAAGATTGCATCTAAGTGTTGTAGGTAAGGGCTAGTGTGAGTAGGCTTCAAGGAAAACTCCCTAAAGGAGTTCACGGCCCTAAGGTCATCAACAAATGAGTTTACGGTCGTAAACTCATGGGTTTATGGCCGGAAGCTCATACTTCCTTGACCCTCTGATGTTTTGAGGCTTTACAAGACCCTATGAAGCATTTCTACTTTATGGTAAAGTCTTTGGAAGAGATTAGGGCACCTTTCAACTCCTTTGAGGAGTTCACGGTCCTAGAACCAAATCCCTTAGAGATTACGGCTTTAATCTCTCATAGACATGGTGTTTTTGGTGTTTTGAAGTCCCTAACTAAAATAGGAATGAATCTAGGCTAGTGTCCAAGGCTTATGAAGAGTTTAAAGCACACTTTGGCACTCTTGATTGGGGTTCACGGTCCAAGAACTTCTTGGGCCGTGAACACCTTACTCTTGGTGTTCTTGGGGTGTTTTCTAGTCCTACATACATTAGGGTACGAGTCTAGGCAAGTTTCATTGCAAAAGGAAGGGACTAGGGCACTCGTTTGTCCCTTAAAGAAGGGTTTACGGTCCAAGATGTTCTTGGGCCGTAAACTCTTTGATCTTGTTGTTTTCATACGATTTCTAGGTTATTAGACACATATCAAGCTCTATAATACACTTAGATAGAAGGACTCACAATTTAGGATGAAAGGCCGAAGATCCGTGAGAGAGAATTTGGCTTTTCTCTAGTTGTAAATGTAACAAATGAATAAATATGGCTAAGAACCATATATGATACCCTTGGGGTTTTTGGCAGAAAATATTTTATTCAGGCAGTGAACTCTAAATTCATAGAGTTTGGAAATAATAGAATTGCACAAAACCCTAGTGCATCCTCTCTCCTGATATCTCTTTAAGTGTAAATCCTGAAATACTCAAACTTATACTAAAAAGTCTGAAAATTTACTACAATTGTTCTGACTTCTATTGACTTGATATTGTTTATACATAATAGAAATTTTGGGTTGTAACATCATCCCCTCCCTAGAAGGAATTTCGTCCCGATATTAGAATTTATGCAAATAAGTAGTTACAAATAATTAACTAAAAAGACGAGCATATTTCAGTTTCATCTGATCCTCACACTCCCAAGTGAATTTCGGTCCTTGCTTTACGTTCCAGCGAACCTTCACTATCGGGATACGACTTTGTTTCGTTTGCTTGACCTCTCAGTCCATGATCTCTACTAGTTCCTCCATGAAGTTGAGGCTCTCGTTGATCTCGATCTCGTCGAGTGGAATAACAAGATTCTCATCGGACAGACACTTTTTCAAGTTCGATACGTGGAAGGTAAGATGTACGTAGCTGAGTTCGCGCTGTAAGTTAAGTATGTATGCTACAGGGCCGATTCTTGCGAGAATCTCAAAAGGCCCAATGTACCTTGGATTTAGCTTTCCACACTTTCCGAAGCGTATCAAGCCCTTCCAAGGTGAGACCTTCAATCGAACAGGGTCGCCCACCTGGAATTCCAACGGTTTCCTTTGCGTGTCAGCGTAGCTTTTCTGTCGATCTCTGGAGGCTTTCAATCGTTCATGGATTAGAACGATCTTCTCCATCGTTTCCCGTATGATCTCCGGACCTGTGAGAGTGCTTTCCGGAATTCGTCCTTTAGCTAACTAGGTATCACCCACCTCAGCCCAACACAGAGGGGATTTGCACTTTTAGTCGTAGAGGGCCTCGAATAGAGCAACCTTCATGCTCGTGTGATAACTGTTGTTGTAGGAAAATTCGACAAGGGGTAAATTAGTATCTCATGCTCTCCTGAAGTCCATCACATAGGCTCGCAGCATATCTTCCAAGGTTTGGATAGTTCTCTCACTTTGCCCGTCGGTGTGTGGATGGTAGGCTATACTCATGTCCAGCCTAGTTCCTAAGGAACTTTGTAACGACTGCCACAACCTCAAAGTAAATCAACTACCTCTATCCAAGATAATGGATAAGAGAACACCGTGCAGTCTTACAATCTCCCTAATGTAAGTTCTTGTAAGTTTCTCTATCTTGTCTGTTTCTTTGATCGGCAGGAAGTGTGCAGACTTGGTCAATCTGTCGACGATAACCCATATGGTATCAAGTCCACCCGTTGTTTTGGGCAACTTGGTTATGAAATCCATATTTATCCGCTCCCACTTCCATTCCAGTATCTCTGGCTGTTGTAATAGACTGGAGGGTTTCTAGTATTCAACCTTGACCTTTCCGCAAGTAAGGCATTTACTCACGAAGGTAGCAATCTCTGCTTTCATCTTAGGCCACCAGTATAACTTTTTGAGATCCAGATACATCTTACCTTATTCCGGGTGCATGGAATAACGAGTGTTGTGCGCCTCGTTCATGACTAGGTCATGGACACCACTGAGTTTCGGGGTCCAGATTCGGTCCATGAAATAATAAGCTCCGCCACCCTTAACCTCCAAGTTCTTATCCATTCCTCTTAGGGATTCACCCGTCACATTTTCAAGCATCATAGCGTCGAGCTGAGCTGCCTTAATTTGTGTGGACAAGTGTGAATGGATAGTCATAGTCAATGATTTGACTCTACGACCAGAATATTCCTTCCGACTCAGGGCGTCGGCTAGTACGTTTCCTTTACCCTGATGATAACGAATTTCGCATTCGTAATCATTAAGTAGCTCGACCCACCGTCGTTGTCTCATGTTGAGCTACTTCTGGACGAATATGTGTTGTAAGCTCTTGTGGTCTGTGAAGATAGTGCTTTTCGTTCCGTACAAGTAATGTATCCAGATCTTCAGAGCAAACACAACTGCTCCTAGTTCAAGATCGTGGGTCGTGTAGTTGACCTCATGTGTCAGAACACATCCGACTCCTTGATTCGACGCATTGCAATAGACAACGAAGTCTTCTATTCGTTCGGGAATTGATAGTATTGGTGCGGTGTACCAGGCTCGTTTGAGTGTTTGAAACGCTCTTTCCTGTTTCTCTTCCCAGTCAAAGGCCACGCCCTTCTCGGTCAGTGTTGTAAGAGGTTTCGCTATGTGGGAGAAGTTCATAATGAACCTACAATAGTAGCCAGCGAGGCCTAGAAATTGACGAATTTTGGTAGGCGTCTTTGGTGCTGACCAGTTCTCAATGGCCTTGATTTTTGAAGGGTCCACGTGTATAGCCTCTTCGCTAACCACGTGCCCTAAGAATTCGACTCGTTGAATCCAAAATTCGCATTTCGTGAACTTCGCGTAGAGCTTCTCCGAACGTAATGTTTCAAGGACTTGTCGCAGATGTTGTCTAAGCTCCTCCTTACTACGAGAGTAGATAAGTATGTCATCGATGAAGACGATGACAAACTGATCCAAGTAAGGACGACTTACCTTGTTCAGTAAGTCCATGAATACTGTGGGCGCGTTTGTCAATCCAAATGGCCTCACTACGAATTCGTATTACCCGTAACGAGTTCAGAAGGCTGTCTTTGGAACATCATCCCCTAGCACTCGTAGTTGGTGATATCCGGATCTCAAGTCGATTTTTGAAAAGAAGTTTTCCCCTTGAAGTTAGTCAAACAAATCGTCTATCCAAGGGAAAGGATAACGATTTTTGACGGTTAGTTTGTTGAGCTCCCTATAGTTGATGCACATACGAAATGATCCGTCTTACTTGTTGACGAGTAACACTGGAGCTCCCTAGGGTGAGAAGCTTGGTCTTATAAAGCCCTTTCTGAGCAGTTCATTACGTTGACCAGACAGTTCTTTCATCTCTGCAGGTGCTAGATGATAGGGCGATTTGGCTACTGGGGTAGCCCCTGGAACTAAGTCAATTTGGTAATCGACTTGACGTTGCAGAGGTAATCCTGGGAGTTCTTCTGGAAAGATGTCGGAAAAGTCGCGTACTACTGGAATGTTCTGAATGTCCTTTGTTTCTTGGCTCACATCGACCACATGACAAAGGAATGCATGACATTCCTTTCGCAAGAATTTCTGAGCTTGGATGCTCGAGATGATACGAAGGTTTGTGCCGAGTTTGTCTCCATAAATTAATAAGATTTCGCCAGACAGCAGATTAAGGCGAACAACCTTTTCGTAACACATGATATCGGCACGATGAAGACTCAACCAATCCATGTCAATAATGACGTCAAAACTTTTAATTGAGACCAGCATGAGATCGATAGTGAATGAATGACTATCTAAAGTTAGGGTATAGCCTATGAATATACTGCTAGTGCTCTCTGTCTTTCCATTAGCCATTTCTACAGTGAAAAGTTCATTAAGTCCTTGTGATTTTTGCTTAAGTAACTGAGCAAATTTTTGGTTCACGAAACTCCTCTCCACTCCACTATCAAATAGAATGCACACATAAGAGTTATCGAGGAGGAACTTAGCAATGACCACTGTGGGGTTGGCAACCGCTTCCTCATGGCATATGGCCAGGACTCTTGCCGCTCCATTGGAAAACGCTGCCTTCGGGCTGTTTCTCTTGAAATGGCCTACCTCGCCTCATCCGTAGCAAGTTTGGCCCACTCCAGCACTGGGGGCTTGGTTTATTGGCTTCGTCGGAGATTTACAGAAATGGGCAGTGTGCCCCTTTCCATTGCAGTTCAGACACTGCATCTCCCGGCATGTGCCGACGTGATGGAAGTTGCACTTATTGCACTTAGGGAAACTTCCAGCGTACTGCTTTACAGGAGCAGCAGCAGCAGGTGCTATCGCAGCATGGACTGCCACAACTTTCTGCTTTTTGGCAGCCTTTGTCTTCTTCTTGTCATCCCAAAACTTCCTCTTGGAGTCAGCGGTTCTTGCAGGTTCTGAGATGGCCAGGGTAGTTGTTGCGGACGGGGTACGAACCCTGTGATCTATGAGTCGCTGTGCCAATTGCTTGGCACTATCAAATGTAGTGGGGTGTCATGCCCAAACATTTCCCTGGTATGGGGGCACCAGTCCCCATATGTACCTATCGATCTTCTTTCCCTCTGAAGGAATCATGTTGGGACAGAGGGCCACCAGTTCACTGAACCTGGAAGTGTAGGCGACTACGTTGGAGCCTTTCATGGTTAGGCTCCATAGCTCTTCCTCCAGCTTTTGGATCTCGCCCCTCGGGCAGTACTCCTCAAACATGAGGTCTTTCAAAGTTTCCCAGCCCATAGCATTAGCCACTATAAGAGATAGTCACTTAACATGTCCATTCCAACATGTTAGGGATTTAGTTTCGAAGGTGCAAGCAGCGTACTTCACCTTGCTCTCCTCGGAAGAAGAGCAGATTTCAAAAACTGATTCGGTTTTCTCGATCCATTGCAAGAGGACAATGACTCCGCCAGTCCCCTTGAAGGACAATGGCTTGCAGTTCGTGAAGTCCTTATGGGAGCACTCTCTAGAGCAAAGAGGAGCTTCAACCTGAATAGACTGAATAGCGGTTCCTCCTCCAGTGGAACCAGATGAAGGATACTGAGCCATGGTTGTAGGCACAGCTGCAGCTACAGCAGCATTTAAGGCTGTCGTGTTGAACTGAGGAGTAGGTGGTTGAGGAGGTGGTGTTTCATTATTGAGGTTTCTCCTTGGATTTCTGCGAGGCGGCATCTTTCATCTATAGTTTATGAAGATGAAAACATTGATAAGATTTCAATGGAAGGATTGATGAGAATGACTCATGGACTAACTCTCCATAGCCCAAACGATACGATTGAATGGAAATCCATAACTAATAGGTGATCACATTTGGATAATAATTCCCATTAGATTATGTACCTTTCAATATTACTGGAATTACAGATGTAACAAGTTCGGGAAAACGGCCAACAGAAATAGGCCTTACATCAACCAAAATGGGAAAATTTTGACAGAATTACAACCTAACCAAGACCTAATAGGCCTACGATTTAGAAAGATAGGGAATTAGACCATAGTTTTACATAACTAGGTTATATCCAAAAGAGAGAAGTTGGTGAGAATCTATCGGCAACGAGAACTACCAGAGTGAGTTCTTGATCCCGAAAGAAGACGTTTTATGTCCCTCATGCGTCTGTCAACCCTTGCTTGTTGAGCTCGAAGTTCTCTGACTTCAGCTCGCATTTCAGTGAGTACCCTCTATAGAGTTGCATTGTAAACCAGAGCCCTTTCATGAGCAGACTCTAGTTGGCGAATGCGGACAATGTTAACACCAGTGTTGGCATCCTATCTCCAAGACTTGATTGATAGATGATTGACCCAGTATCGTGTTCCGAGAAATCCTACGAACCATGATGGGCAGGACTCTGTCAGCAGAATCTCCATTAGTGAGGTTGTAGAAAATTATGTCTACATTGTAAGGAATGGGTTGACCCTGTTCATGGCTCAATGTATTCAAGTTTGTTGCCCACAAGGGTGTGGGTCCTTAAAATGTTGGACGAGGGTTAGGGTTTTGATCAGCTGGAGGCAGGTTGTTGACTTCAGGCTCTGAGTCAGAACCATCAGAAAATCCTTCAGCTTCATGATCATCCAAAGGAATTAGGTGATCATCTTCAGGTTCATCTTCTAGCCATCCTGCATTGCCGTGGTTGGGATAGTACGGGTCTCCGGGAATGTGGAATCCAGCCATTAAATCTACGCCATAAGGGAGGTATAAGAATCTATCACATAAATAACTTATAGTAATGAAAAATACTCCTATAGTATTTTAAGTTTAGGTTGTGTTGTTCTCATTGTGGTATTGTAGGTAAGTTTCTAGACTTGTTGCAACCTCACAACCACACTTAGGCACATGCTAGTCAACTCTGGGATAATATAGTTGATCAGGCTATATCTTCCCAGTTTTGACCATATGTCTCTAAGTCTAATTGTGTTGCCCAACAATCGTAATACTTTTGTATAGTCTTAGTGACATTGATTTTAGTATGAATGCAGACACATATACTTAATTAAATATTTTAAATATTTAAAGTATAAACTCTTAGTCAGAGTATTTTAATCCCAATGTATTTATAGTTAGTATATCTTTTATGGGTTGATATACTCAATTCACTATAAACAATGCTCTGATACCAATCTGTCACACCCCAAAACCATGAACGGCGGAAACGTTCTGTGGCAGAGGACGTCATGTACAGCATCACAACAATGAATAGTAGTAGACAAGCAACAACATCATCCATTGCATTAATAAAATAATTTCATACATGTGAGTTCTGTCAAGTTATATAGACACCAAAATATATACATATCAAAATAAAAGACGAGTCTTGAACGAACTCCATCTTCTCAAAAGCCTGGCACCTATACCTATCTATTGGTGACCTGAGAATACAAGTTATTTTGAAAGCGAGTACCAGCTTAAAGCTGGTGAGATCATAACTATATTAATGTCTGTGTTTGTATGAAAGCATTTGTAAGATGTTTTTTAAGATGTTTTGTAAAATGTTTGAACTCTCCTAGAAAACCCTATGTTTCCTACTAACTGGAGCCTTCTACCCAGGCATCTAGTGTCTATGCGTGTGTGTCTTGTTAGAGTGTGTGTTTTCCCAATTTTGACTATCACTAACCAAAAATATAGTTTTTACATTATCGTACATCGTGTGAATATACACGAAGTGAATGTAAAGGGGAAAATATTATAGTATCGTAGTATTTGTAATAAGTGACTACCGTTGTACTAACTACCTTAAAACAAAAGGTGTTCAAAGTAACATGTGATCGACCTGTATCCTGCTACCAACTCTAGTAAAACGATGATGTAAGACGCCGTAAGAAATGACATTTGGCACCCATAGACTTGCAAGTCCCACTGTAGCGAGCAGCAAGGTGAAGGATTGTCAATCTAGCATAGATCTATACGTAAACTCATACGCTCCCTAATTAAGGAGATTCGGAATACAAAAACTGTAATTGCAGGAAGTGCCATGACCTGTCTAATGGTTCACATAACTGCATGAATGTACATGTAATCAATGTCCTAACTAAAAAGTGTACTCTTTCTCTTTCTAGCTAGTGTGTACTGAAATGTTCTGCGTGTGCTAGCTGTAATGTATGTTCTCTCTCTATCTAGCATAGATAGTAATGTACTGACTCATCGTATGTTTCATTGTTCTAGTAATAGTATTAGTGTCCTCCTGTGCTACCCCTATGGTAACTTACTGGTGATGTAATTAGTACGTATGAACATGGACGTATACCCTTGCTACCCAAGGGTATTCAATGAACTGGAAGAACCTTTATGACTATATGTGTACACATGATATATAACTAATATATAAAAGACCTTCGGACAGATACTCGATACCTTACTAGACCACATCCCAATGGGGAAAAGGAAATAAAGCGAGCTTGCCTTCCTAAGCCTTTTAAACAATACTTATATAACTATACATACATAGGCATGCATTTGATAATAAGTATAACAGAGTTTAAGTATAAGTATTTGATAAGTAAAATAGCTTGTAAAACAGTTTGAAGCAAAATAGTTTGATAAACAGTTTGAACAGTAAGAAAATCACTGGTTTTGTAGTTATTAATCACATGTGATTGATATAATAACTATAAGTATTCAACTAGTATCCCCCCCCCATTAAAGCATTTAAAAACATCTAAACCATTCATTAAGGGGTATGAACTCACATGTAGTGAGTGGTACGGATGAACTAAAGATGTAGGATTGCTTGGTGTCAAGTGAAGTCTTGAACACACTCTGTGATCCTAGTTAACATATAATATCACATATATGTATCCAATTAGTCTTTAAACAACTAATAAAAAAATTCAAGACACCTTAGGACATGCTAAACACCTTATACAAGTGTTATAAGTCTCAAGGATTGCATCTAAGTCTTGTAGGGAAGGGCTAGTGTGAGTAGGGTTCAAGGAAAACTCCCTAATGGAGTTCACGGCCCTAAGGTCATCAACAAATGAGTTACGGTCGTAAACACATGGGTTTATGGTTGTAAGCTCATACTTCCTTGACCCTTTGATGTTTTGAGGCTTTACAAGACACTAAGAAGCATTTCTACTTTATGGTAAAGTCTTTGGAAGAGATTAGGGCACCTTTCAACTCCTTTAAGGAGTTCACGGTCCTAGAACCAAATCCCTTAGAGATTATGGCCGTAATCTCTCATAGACATGGTGTTTTTGGTGTTTTCAAGTCCCTAACTAAACTAGGAATGAATCAAGGCTAGTGTCCAAGGCTTATGAAGAGTTTAAAGCACACTTTGGCACTCTTGATTGGGGTTCACGGTCCAAGAACTTCTTGGGCCGTGAACACCTTACTCTTGGTGTTCTTGGGGTGTTTTCTAGTCCTACATACATTAGGGTACGAGTCTAGGCAAGTTTCATTGCAAAAGGAAGGGACTAGGGCACTCGTTTGTCCCTTAAAGAAGGGTTTACGGTCCAAGATTTTCTTGGGCCGTAAACTCTTTGATCTTGTTGTTTTCATACGATTTCTAGGTTATTAGACACATATCAAGCTCTATAATACACTTAGATAGAAGTATTCACGATTTGGGACGAAAGGCCAAAGATCCGTGAGAGAGAATTTGGCTTCTCTCTAGCTGGAAATGTAACAAATGAATAAATATGGCTAAGAACCATATATATACCCCTGGGGTTTTTGGCATAAAATATTTTATTCAGGCAGGGAAACTCTAAATTCATAGAGTTTCGGAATAACAGAGTTGCACAAAACCCTAGTGCATCCTCTCGCCTGATATCTCTTTAAGTGTAAATCCTGAAATACTCAAACTTATACTAAGAAGTCTAAAAATTTACTGCAACTGTTCTGACTTCTATTGACTTGATATTGTTTATACAAAATAGAAAATTCAGGTTGTCACAGGGTTTCATTAAACAGCGCGGACTCATCGAGTCCACTAGTCGACTCGCCAAGTCCGATCATTAACCCGGATGAAATTCGCGACTCTACTCGGCGAGTCTAAGCATCAACTCACCGAGTCCCTCCAAAATAAATGAATAAATAATGTACGTGGAAATCCAGATGTTACAATTCTCCCCCACTAGAATCAGACTTCGCCCTTGAAGTCTCTTTCCACAAATAACTCTGGATACTGTTCGAGCATCTCTAACTCCGGCTCCCAGGTCATCTCGGAACCCTTCCGATGTTGCCACTGGACCTGAACCAATGGCACCTCCTTGTTTCTCAAAGCCTTGATCCTTCTATCCCGAATCGCGATCGGCCTCTCAACATAGTTCAGGCTCGCATCCACCTGAATGTCCTCTAATGGAACCACTGTCGACTCATCACTGATACACTTCCTCAACTGAGACATGTGGAAGGTATCATGAATCTGACTCAACTCTGCTGGTAGCTCCAAACGGTATGCTACCCTGCCCACCCTGGCGGTCACCCTGAAAGGACCAATATACCGAGACCCAACTTGCCTCTCTTCCTGAATTGGATCACTCCCTTCCAAGGAGATACCTTCAGGAGTATGGAATCATGAACTTGGAACTCGAGCTCCGAGTGACGCCTATCTACGTAGCTCTTTTAACGACTCTGAGCCGTCAGTAACCTCTGCCTGACCTGCTGAATTTGTTGAGTCGTCTGAAGTACTATCTCTGTACTACCCATCACACGCTGACCGACCTCACCCCAGCAAATGGGAGTCCGACACCTCCTCACATACAACAGCTCAAAGGTTGGCATACCGATGCTCGAATGATGCTTGTTGTTATAGTAAAACTCAGCCAAAGGCAAAAATGTGTCCGAACTCCCTCCGAAGTCCAGTGCACATGCCCGAAGCATGTCCTCGAGCATCTGAATCGTCTGCTTGCTCTGCCTGTCTGTCTGTGGGTGGTATGCAGTGCTAAAATGCAGCCTCGTACCCAACTCCTCATGAAATTTCTACCAGAACCTGGAAGTGAAACGCACATCTCGATCCGAGACGATCGAGATTGGCACTCCATGCTGCGATACCACCTCCTTCACATACAACTCTGCCAACCTCTCAACGGAAGTGCTCTCACTGATAACAAGGAAGTGAGCGCTCTTCGTCAACCTGTCCACAATCCCCCAAATTGCATCGACGCGCCTAGCAGTCCTCGGAAATTTGGTGATAAAATCCATGGTAATCTGTTCCCACTTCCACTAGGGAACCTCCAACGGCTGCAACTTACCATGCGGTCTCTGGTGCTCGGCCTTAACCCTGCGACAGGTCAAACACCTCTCGACGAACCATGCAACATCCCTCTTCATACAGAGCCACCAATACTCTTTCTTCAAGTCCAAATACATCTTAGTGGCCCCGGGATGGATCGAAAACCTCGACCTGTACGCCTCCTCTATCAAGATGGTACGTGTTCCGCCCACAAACGACACCCATATCTGACCCTTAAAGGTCATAAGCCCTCGGCTATCGGTGACGCACTCTGATACCTGCCCTATAACCCGCTCCCTCTTACAATTCTATGGTCTCACGGCCTCAGCCTGGGCCCCTCGAATGGCTTCAAACACTGGGGTCATCACTGTCTACCTCATACAAACATCACATATGGGGTACTCTCTGACCTATGACACAGGGCATCGACTACAACGTTAGCTTTGCCCGGGTGGTATAGGATCACACAATCATAATCCTTCACCACATCCAACCATCTCCTCTGTCGCATGTTCAGGTTGGGTTGATCCATTAAATACTTCAATATCTTATGGTCTGTGTACATGGTACACCGAACCCCATACAAATAGTGATGCCAGATCTTGAGGGCGAACACCACTGACCTCAACTCCAGATCGTGGGTGGGATACCTCATCTCATGAAGCTTCAGCTGCCTCGATGCGTATGCTATCACATGCCTCCTCTGCATAAGCACCGCTCCCAACCCCGATATCGACGCATCACAATACACTATGAAGTCCTCCATCCCCTCCGGAAGGGGAAACACTGGGGCTTCGCATAGTCTCTAGCGAAGTGTCTCGAAGGAGGCCTACTGCTTTGGGCCCCATGGAAAAGCAACACCCTTCCAGTTTAACTTGCTGAGTGGCACGACGATCTTGGAGAAATCCTTGATAAATCTCCAGTAATAGCCTGACAAACCTAAGAAACTCCTGATCTCGGTGGGGGATCTCGGCACCTCCCAACTCATCCCTGCCTCAATCCCGGATCGACCAATATCCCATTCTGGTTAACGAGGTGCCCAAGGAACTGGACCTCTCGTAACCAGAAATCACACTTGGAGAATTTGGCGTAAAGCCTCTCCGATCTCAAAATTCTAAGGATCTCCCTCAAATGCTCCTCATGCTGCTCTCTAGATTTCGAATACAACAATATATCGTTGATGAACACGATCACTAAGCGGTCCAACATCGGCCTGGACACTCTATTCATGAGATCCGTGAACGCCGCTAGTGCACTGGTGAGCCCGAAAGGCATCACCACGAACTCATAATGCCCATAACGAGTCCTGAACGCTTTCTTCTGGATATCCTCATCTCGCACCCTCATCTGATGATATCGAGACCTGAAGTCAATCTTGGAGAACCAAGATGCTCCCTGCAACTAATCGAACAAATCGTCGATCCTTGGCAACAGGTAACAATTCTTGACCGTCAACTTGTTCAACTCCCGGTAATCAATGCACATCTGGTGTGAACCATCCTTTTTCTTGACAAAGAGGATCGGCGCTCCCTACGGCAAATTGCTCGGCCGAATAAATCCCTTCCCCAGCAGCTCTTGAAGTTGCGAGGATGACTCCTGTATCTCTGGAGGTGCAAGGCGATAGGGCGCCTTGGCGATAGGTGCTGCCCCCAGAACCAAATTGATACGAAACTCTACTTGCCTCCTAGGAGGCACGCCCGGCAACTCCTCTGGGAAAACATCTGGGAACTCTCGCACTATTGGAACCTCATCAACTGACCTCGGCTTCCTTGAATCAACCCTCGTATCCATCACATACGCCACAAACCCACTACAGCCCTGCTGTAGACTCTGTCTCGCTCTAGCGGCCGAAAAAAATGCGGACCCATAATGTCTACCCTCGTCGTACACCGTAAGAACTTACCCACTAGCGTCTCGTGTGGTCACCAGCTGTCTCTTGCAGTCAATGACCGCTCCAAATTTGCTCAACCAGTACATGCCCATGATGACACAGACATCTCCCATCACAATAGGAAATAAATCAATCGGAAACTCAACGCCGAAAATCTCGAGTACACACCCTCGGATCACCTCGGTGGCATACACCGCCCTCTCGTCAGCTTTGGAAACTCTCAGAGGTCGACTCAACGCCTCTCGGCTAATACTGATGTGCTGACTGAAAGACAAAGATACAAAAAACCGACTCGCACCTGACTCAAATAACACCAAGGCAGGCATCGAACTCACAAGAAAAATACCTAAGCATAACATAATATAAACACAATATCTCAAACATCAAAATAAATACATGAAAGAATACATACCAGCCACGACATCGGGCGCTGCGCGGACCTCCCCTGCGGTCAACTGGAAAGCTCTCCCTCGCGCCTTCGGTGCCTCGGCCTTTACGAGCCGATTGTCTGTAGCTCTCACTACAGCTGAGGTAGATCCCTGAGATGCTCCCTGGGCTGTCCCTCACAATTGTTGACACTCTGGCTTCCGGTGTCTGGTCTGGTTGCAGTGGAAACATACTGAAAACCCTTTGGGGCAATCCTTGGCCATATGCCCCTCCTTGCCACATTTGTAGCAAGACCCCACTCTGCACACCCCATCATGGATCTTGCCGCACTTTCCACAAGTGCGGCCCCTCTGACTCCCAGTTCTCGAATGAGCGGGCTTGGCCCGCTTGGCTGCCGGATGAGACTGCACTGATCGCTGATCTCTCCCCTGAGACTCAGCCTCCTCCCTGGCCTGGGTCTCCAGCTCTATCTGTGACAACCCGAAATTCTTCCCGTCATTATAAACCCATTCTGTTAATAAAATTCGTCGTTTTCGAATTATTTCCGTTTCGTTATTAAATTAAGTCATTAAATTTGGGTTGTTTATTATGACTTAATGGGTGTTCAAACACGATAATAACTCAAGAAAATATTCAAATATAATAATTAGAGAAATTTTAGTTTCGACCATATCGGGTTACAGCAAATTAATCGGGTGCGACCAAAAGCCACGTCTAACGTTGGTATTGGGTAGAATTCCACCGTGTCCGAAACTTGGAACATACTTAAAGTGGATTAAGCTTCCATTTGAAGCTTTCTCACTCTCTCACTACTATCTCTCTAACCTCTCTCCTCAATCCAAACTTAAGGTCCAAAATCATCAAATTAAGGCTCCAATTCATCAATTTAACTCCCCTAACTCATAGATTAGCATCCTTAGCCTTCCAATTCGTGTTAACAACCCTAGAACATGCTTGGGCCATAAACACATATAAAAGGGGTTTTTGAGCCTTAAAACCCTTCCAAATCACCTTTGGGGCTTAGATATGGCATAATGGATTAATGAAACAGACTTAGAACACCTTGAATCCAAATTTTGAGGAGTAAACATGAGCTTACTGCCCAAGAACATGTATGGGCCGTAAACTCATATTCATGGGGAGTAAACTCAAATTTGAGTGTTTAAATGCCACTTAAACACACCAAGAGCCTTGGATTAAAGTCTAGAACCAACCAAGATCGATTTAGAGGCCTTAAACATGTTGAAAACCCTCGCTTTAGGAGTTCACGGCCGTAAACCCCCCAAGAAAGGGTTCCTGGGCCGTAAACTCACATACACAAGTCAAATGATGCCCTAAATTCATTCTAAGGCATGTAAAATTGGTTTGAATCACATATGATTAATCTAGGGCCATCTAAGCATGAAAAGAAAGAGTACTTAGGAGCTTATGGCCGTAAACTCCCATTGATGGTCTCTTTAGTGGTTAAATCCATTCCTATGTCTTAGATTAAATCTTAGCAACATTTCCCATGTGTTATTTGACCATTTGGCACCTTAAAACCCATCAACCATGAGTTCACGGCCGTGAACTCATGTGGTCATAGTCTTAGGGCCGTAAACTCCATTACTCTTGAAGAGCAAACTCATTATTTAAGCCTTATACATCCGTAGATGTCACCCGGGTCACTCCAAACACTTGATTTGAAGTGTTTTCGTGCCTTGGAGTGTATAATCATATCTAATTAGTGATTCAAAGTCTAATTAGATACATTTGTATATCATTTCATATTACATAGGAACCTCGCGCGTTATCAAGCTCCGAACTGACACTTAGCATCCTAGACGACATGTTCCTCGACTGGTGAGCTCATACCCCTTCCCTTTTTCCGTGTTTTTCAATGTTTTCAGGGGGGAATACATGCAAACTATAAATGTTTTCAAAACCTAAAGCTGATATATTTCAATAAATATCTGGCTACCCTTTAGATATCTTTACCCCTTATGTATTATGTTGAGCATAAGGGATGTTTTATCGATTATAATTACATGGATATTAGTAAAGGAAACAATCAAATTAATCAAATTATTATCGGAATAATTTGGGATCTTTATTTCTTATTTAACGAGTATAGATTTATGTAAAGTTATTAGATAAACTATGTCTGATTCAGTTCATCTTTGTTTAATTTAGAGTATCTTGCTAGATAATTCAATTGTATTTAACTGTTTTCACTGTATTATGTTTCAAAATGATTAGTATGTTTGATAACGTCTGAAAACACCGTGAATAATTCAATACTAGCTTGTGAGATTCGTCATTACCCTTTGAGTTATCAATAAATCCTCCCCGAAAGCGTAAGCAGAGTCTCCTGGAGGGAGAGCGTGAAATTTGTTAATAGATCTATTCGGGACTAACAATCCCACGCCTAAACTGCTAGCTACAGTTAGGCAGCCACGCCTGGGGTGACAAATTCAGGATATCGTCCGACGTCTGACGAATGTCAAGGAGGTCTCGGTGTCGCATCTGCATAGTTACCCGACTCACAATACGTATTAATATAAGTTTATTCACGGATTTGATTTTATATCAATTTTCAATCTATAGTATCTATGTCTAGTATGGGATGTTAATCCTATGGTTTTGAATCTATATCTAGTACGGGATGTTAATCCCATGGTTTTGAATCTATATCTAGTACAGGATGTTAATCCCATGGTTTTGAATCTATATCTAGTGCGGGATGTTAATCCCATGGTTTTGAATTTATATCTAATACGAGATGTATTCCCATGACTTTTAATCTATAGTTTTATGTATTAAAAACTATTTTATATCTAGTACGGGATAGTATTCCCATGGCTTTCAATCAATATTTTTATGTACTAAAAATATCTATTGTTATACTGGATGGTATTTCGCAGTGATTTTTAATATATAGTTTTATGTATTAAACTATACATTGTGGTATTTAACTAAACTTTACTTTTAGGAAAATAAGGGTTTTTCCTAGGATAACTGAACTGTTCTTAACTAGACCGTGTAATTAATGGATAACTAAACTATACTTATAAGAAAATATAGGACTTTCTTGGATAACAAACTTTTCGGAAAAGCAAAGGAAACTTGTACATTTTCAGAAAACAAACCTCTTATGAACTCACCAGCTTTATGCTGATTTTCAAACTGCTTGTATTCTCAGGTCCACATTAGACAGGTACCACCGATCCTTTTTGACGAAGACGGAGTGCGTAGAAGACACGTCTTTACGTTTGTTCATATTATATATATGTATAAGACATGTAACTCTTTGTTCTCAGACAATGTAAACGAATCTATGTAATGTAAAGTTTTGTGTTTATTATGCTTACCATGTAGATTGGTTGTGATATTCATGACGTCCTCCGCCCCAGAACGTTTCCGCCTTTGGTTTCGGGGTGTGACAGATTGGTATCAGAGCCCTTGTTTATAATGAACTAGTATACCAAACCTTACATGGTATAAGACTACAAACACTAAGGGGCCTAAGTGCTCTGAACTAAAAGTATACCTTAAAGTATAAGTATTTTCAAAAGTATACAAGTATACCTAACCGTCGAAATCCGTAACTACAAGTAGAACAAAACATGAGTAAATGGGTGATGTACGCTGTGGTTAAACTTAAGCAGTTATTTAGTCGTGTCAAGGATCAATATAGCCTGGCCAACTATATTCATTCGAGACACGGCCAACATGTGCTTACGAGTCACTGTGGTATGCGGCATGAAATACTATGGGAGTATTTCTTGAGCCAAATCCGTTATAGAAATCCTCACTCCAGCGTTGCTCCTCAATCATTCCTTTAGCGATAGTTTATCTGCTTTGATAACTTTTTCCTGTTTTATCGCTTAATAGAATGCTATCTCTGTCTTAATGAGATATCCCCTATTCCATATCTCTTGACTTAATTCAGAGGACTTATGATCCTCTCTTTCCTGATCTTTTTAGATCAAGATGCCTCCAAGAAAGAGACCCAACTCAAAGAACAAGAATCCTCCTCCGCCACCATCTCCTCCTCAATTTAATCCTGTGATGTTCCAAGCAGCTGTTACTGCCGCAGTAGCAGCCGCCATGTCTCAAATGAACCCCGATGGTCCCCAGCCCCACATCCTTCGATGGCACTAGAGGTGTCATTTCCCTAACCCGATGGTTCGATAAAATCGAATCTATCTTTGAAATTTGTGCCTATTCGGAATCTGATAAAGTGAAGTTCGCCACTTGTACCTTCACCGATAAAGCCTTGACTTGGTGGAACGGCTGAGTCAAATCCCTAAACCTACCGGTAGCCAATGCCATGGGTTGGGAGGCCATGAAGGATTTTCTTCTTGCCGAGTACTGCCCTCGGGGCGAAATGCAAAAGCTAGAACACGAACTCTGGAACCTGAAGATGAAGGGTTCTGATATCGCCGCTTACACTTCAATATTCGATGACTTGGCGCTACTCTGTCTCGGAATGGTTAACCCAGAAAGTAAAATGATTGAGATGTTTATCTGGGGGTTGACCCAGCCAACCAAAGGAAATGTCTTGGCTACGAAGCCAGACACCTATGATAGCGCTAAATGTCTGGCGTAAACCCTGATCGATCACGAAGATAACCCTGATGAGGAGACCACCACTCCTGAGCTGGTTAAGAGTAGTGGTGGAAGTAAAAAGGAATTCTGGAGCAAGCGGAAGGCCCAAAGTACACAAGGATCCTCTAAGAAACAACACACGGTAGCAGTCTATGTTGCTACTGCCCCTGCTGTTGTTTCTGCTGTTGGATCCACTGCTCAGACATTTGGATTAGTGTCTAAGTCCATAACTATAATTGGTATGTACTTGACCCGACTCGACATGGTCCATTTAGGTTGCAAGGCATCAGAACATTTGGATAGACCATTTGTGAGAAGAGGACATTTGTGACATATTAATATATTATAAGTTCTAATATATTAATATGAAATCATGTTATTTAATTAGTATTGATCAAGAATTAATTTGGACTTAATTTAGTGATCAAAAGAGACTAATTAAATATATGGGGATTTATTGTGAAAATTGTTAATTCTAATATATGTGGGCTTATGATCCAAGATTCCTTATGTTGTGTTTAACCCATGTGGTGACCCATGGATACTCCATAGAGGTTAAAACCCATGGAGCATAAGGAATGGGTAAAGTCATGAGTTACATGGTGTAACCCTAATTGCCACACTATAAAAAGACCCCTTTAGCTCAAGAAATTGGCACTAGTGATACTTATACGAGGGCTAACCAATTTGAGCATGAAGTGTCTTCTTTTCATGGTTATTCCAAGTGTTGATTGTCACCCCCCCAAACCAGAACGGCGGAAACGTTCGGGGGCGGATGACTTCATGTGGTAGCATAACAAATGAATACATAGTAAAGAAAGCAATACAACCATCATATATATATAATTGAAAGTTTACGTTGTTAAAAAGTACATGTTCAAAACCAATTACAATATGATGCCAAAATATGAATTTAAGCTGACGGCGCAGCGTCCCTTCTTCAAAAGCTGTTTTGATACCTGTAATTACTGAATCCCTGGGACATACAAGTAATTTTTAAAGAGTAGATCAACATTTAAGCTGGTGAGTTTCATAAGTATTAAATGACAATGTTTGTATGAAAATGAAATGTTTTGTTTTTGTTTGTTTGTTTCTAGAAAATCCTATATTTTCTACTAACATAAATGTAGCCTTCTAACAAGACAAATGTTTGTTTCTAGAAAATGTATGTACGTGTAAAATAACCAATATATTTGAAAACCTCGTAAATCAATGTATTTTAATACCCCATGTGAGTTTTATAACCATACTATTGACTCGGAATGCCAATACACAACATTCTTCAGGTGTTGGAATGTTATGACGTTCGTCACCCCAAATGGTGGACTGTAGCTAACAGTCAAGGCGCGGGTTGTCGAGCCCGTATAGATCTATACACAAACACCATGCTCCCCCTCCAAGGGATTCTGGTATATAATACAGGACTTGAAATGCATACTCGAACGTACGTGAAGTTAATGTCTCACAAATATTAGTATAAAAACAGATTTACGTGTTAAATGTTCGTTTGTTCTGGTATATGAAAGTGACTTCTTGAAAATCGTGTCTCTAGTATGTAAAAGTTAGCAATATTCTCGTAAAACTATACCTATTATAGCTTTCTAAAAGTGTGTCTCATTTGTTTAGAAATCCCTAGAAAATGAATCACTTGATATGAAAGTATAGATTTTTATAGTGTCTAAGATAGACACGTATACATATAATCTAAGCAAAATGTTTAGTTTATACATGCATTACAACAATTTATATTTCAAAAGATAGAATGCTATTCTAATATATTTTATATACGAGAGTTCCGTATAAAGTATATAAATCACATATGATTTGGTTAAATAAAAGTATATAATAATTCTTTATAAAACACACGATGATACACGTGTGTTTTACTTGTATTCCCCCCCCCCCCCCCCTTGAAAGCATATAAAAGCATTTATAGAACATTTAAAAGGTTAATTAAGGGGTATGAACTCACTTGAAATTTTAAAGAAAGCGAGATGGAAACCGGGCACAATTTCGTCTCGGGAAAACGGATTTTCTTGGGATTCTCGGGAATCTCGGGAGTACAAACGATCTTCTGGACTTGAGAAAAGTGACCGGGGCTTCAGGTTAGCACGGGCACGGAAAACGAGGCAAGAACGCAAAAGAAATGAGAGAAATGGAGCCCTTTCTTCAGAACCCTCGCATCCCTTTTATAGGGGCTGGGAACCGCCTCGGTACGCATGGCGTACGAGGGTACGCTGGGCGTACGCGTACGTCACGCATGACCGGATCCTCGACTGCCTCGGACTCGGATGGGACGGGCTGCTAGCTTCGCATAGGGCGAGATGTGGACGATTCGAAGCCTAGGCCTTTAGTACGCGGGGCGTAACTCGGCCGTATCTGATGACTCCCCTTCGGATAATACCAAGGATTAATAATTAAATTTATATTTTCATTAATTAATAAAATTCTAAAATTCATATCTTCTTCATACGAATTCCGTTTTCGATGGTCTTTATATCCACGCGTAGGTGAGACTACGCTCTACAACTTTCGTTTAGATTCCGTCGGCAAATTTAGAAATTATTTTTATTATTTATTTTTAAAAGGTCGTGTTTAAGGAATTTCTTTAGAAATTCATAACTTCTTTATCTGACGTCGGTGTTTGCCAGACTTTTTACCGCTGAATTACCATGGTCGAGACCTTCGATTCTCGTTTAGGTCATTCCGGCCAAAAGTCGCTCGATCTCCGATTCAAGTTTTTAGCTGTCTGTCGTTATGGCGAACTTGGAAAAATCATAACTTCAATATACGAAGTTGGATTTGGGCATTCTTTTTACGTACGATCACGATTTAATGACATCTATCATAGTAGGTAATTAAATAGAAAGTTTTTGGACATTTTATTTTCGAAGTTAATTTCATTATCACAAAAGTGGTTACAATATTTGACTTTTTAGGTCATTACATAGAGTTGAAATATCAGGTTGTCACATCATCCCCACGTTAAAGGGAATTTCGTCCCGAAATTTAAAGTAGTAAGGATACTAGTGAATATGAGAAAGATGAGGGTACTTTTGTTTCATCTGATCTTCGCGTTCCCATGTGAATTCAGGTCCCCGCTTGGCGTTCCAACGAACCTTCACGATTGGTATGCGACTTTGTTTTGTTTGTTTGACCTCTCGTTCCATGATTTCTACCGGTTCTTCCACAAAGTTGAGGCTCTCGTTGATCTCGATCTCGTCGAGTGGAATAACAAGAGTCTCATCGGACAGACACTTTTTCAAGTTCGAGACATGGAAGGTTGGATGTATGTTACTAAGTTCACGCGGTAGATTAAGCTTGTAAGCCACAGGGCTGATTCTAGCAAGAATCTCGAAAGGCCCTATGTATCTTGGATTTAGTTTCCCACTCTTCCCAAAGCGTATTAAACCCTTCCACGGTGAGACCTTCAATAAAACGTGGTCTCCTACCTGGAATTCCAAAGGTTTCCTCCTTTGGTCAGCGTAGCTTTTCTGTCGGTCTCTGGAGCCTTTCAACCGTTCACGAATTTGAACGATCTTCTCTATCTTTTCCCGTATGATTTCCAGACCGGTGAGAGTGCTTTCAGGAACTCATCCTCTAGCTAATTGGGTATCGCCAACTTCAGTCCAGCACAGAGGGGATCTACACTTTTGACCATAGAGGGCTTCAAACGGAGCAGCCTTTATGCTTGTATGATAACTATTGTTGTATGAAAATTCGACAAGGGGTAAATGGATATCCCATGCCTTTCCAAAGTCAATCACATAGGCTCTCAACATATCTTCCAAAGTTTGTATCGTTCCCTCACTTTGCCCGTCTGTTTGTGGGTGGTAGGCTGTACTCATGTCTAGCCTAGTCCCCAGGGAACTTTGTAGTGACTGCCAGAATCTTGAAGTGAATCTACTATCTCTATCGGAGATAATGGATTCGGAACACCATGCAGTCGCACTATTTCCCTTATGTAAGTTCTAGTAAGCTTTTCCATCTTGTCAGTCTCCTTGATTGGTAGGAAATGCGCGGATTTGGTCAATCTATCGACGATGACCCAATATGGTATCGAGTCCACCCGTCGTCTTGTGCAACTTGGTTATGAAGTCCATAGTAATCTGCTCCCATTTCCATTCTGGTATCTCCGGTTGTTGTAGTAATCCTGACGGTTTCTGATACTCGACCTTAACTTTAGCGCAAGTAAGGCATTTACTTACGAAGGTAGCAATTTCTGCTTTCATGTTAGGCCACCAGTACAGTTTCTTAAGATCCAGATACACTTTATCTGAACCTGGGTGAACGGAATATCTTGTGTTGTCTGCTTCGGTCATGACTACGTCTCTGAAACCACCATGTTTCGGCGTCCAGATTCGGTCTATGAGATAATATGCTCCGCCACCCTTGATTTCTAGATTCTTTTCCATTCCTCTCAGGGATTCACTCGCCACATTTTCAGGTTGCAAAGCTTCCAATTGAGCCACCTTAATTTGCGTGGATAAGTGGGAATGGATAGTCATAGTCAGAGATTTGACTCTCCGACCAGTGTATTCCTTTCGGCTGAGGGCGTCAGCTACCACGTTGGCCTTGCCAAGATGATAACGAATTTCACATTCGTAGTCATTGAGTAACTTGACCCATCGTCTTTGTCGCATGTTGAGTTCCTTCTGATGAAAAATGTGTTGAAGGTTCTTATGATCGGTGAAAATAGTACTCTTTGTTCCGCATAAGTTGTGTCTCCAGATCTTCAGAGCAAATAACACTGCTCCTAACTCAAGATCGTGGGTCGTATAGTTCACTTCGTGTGTCTTAAGCTGTCGGGAGGCATAAGCAATTACCTTCCCTCTCTGCATAAGAACACAACCAAGTCCTTCGTTTGATGCATCGCAATATACTACAAAATCTTCTATCCCTTCGGGGAGGGATAGTATCGGTGCGGTGCACAAGGCCTGTTTCAGCGTTTGGAACGTCTTCTCTTGTTTCGCTTCCGAGTCAAAGGCCACGCCTTTCTGGGTTAATGTAGTAAGAGGTTTCGCAATGCTAGAGAAGTTATTTATGAATCTGCGATAGTAGCCGGCGAGTCCTAGAAATTGACGAATCTCTGTAGGTGTCTTTGGTGCCGACCAGTTCTCAATGGCCTTAAATTTGGAGGGGTCCACGTGTATCCCTTTCTCGCTAACAAGGTGGCCCAAAAAATTGACTCTTCGAATCCAAAATTCGCATTTAGAGAACTTCGCATAGAGTTTCTCCGATCGCAATGTTTCTAAGACTTTTCGTAGGTGCTGACTATGCTCTTCCTTACTTCGGGAGTAGATAAGTATATCATCGATAAAGACGATGACGAACTGATCCAAGTAAGGACAGCACACCCTATTCATTAGGATCCTCGACTGCCTCGGACTCGGATGGTACGGGCTGCTAGCTTCACATAGGGTGAGACGTAGACGATCCGAAGCCTAGGCCTTTAGTACGCGGGGCGTAACTCTGCCTTATCTGATGACTCCCCTTCAGATAATACCAAGGAATAATAATTAAATTTATATTTTATTTAATTAATAAACTTCTAAAATTCATATCTTCTTCATACGAATTCCGTTCTCGATGGTCTTTATATCTATGCGTAGGTGAGACTACGCTCTATAACTTTCGTTTAGATTCCATCGGCAAATTTCGAAATTATTTTTATTATTTATTTTTAAAAGGTCGTGTTTAAGGAATTTCTTTAGAAATTCATAACTTCTTTATCTGACGTCGGTGTTTGCCAGACTTTTTACCGCTGAATTACCATGGTCGAGACCTTCGATTCTCGTTTAGGTCATTCCTGCCAAAAGTCGCTCGATCTCCGATTCGAGTTTTTAGCTGTCTGTCGCTATGCTGAACATGGAAAAATCATAACATCAATATACGAAGTCGGATTTGGGCGTTCTTTTTGGACATTTTATTTTCGAAGTTAATTTCATTATAACAAAAGTGGTTACAATATTTGAATTTTTAGGTCATTACATAGAGTTGAAATATCAGGTTGTCACATTGATGATGTTGTGTGAACCATTTGAGGTGTCACACTTGGGGCACTAGGCTCTCGAGCTTCATGGAGTTAAGCTACATCAACAAGGTATGTATTTCTATCTAGTTTATTATTCAATTATCAAAAGATAGTATGCTATTTAGGGTAACACCTTGGAATATTCATATTTGCATGTATGATAGAGAAAACATAGATCCAAAGTATTTAGGGTTGCATGTACACTTAGGAGTGTTAGAATGCTCAAAACCCAACAGTGGTATCAGAGCAAAGGGTTGTTTTATGTTATATTAATGCAAATGTTTTATTTTCAAAGTTGAAAAAAAAGGAAAAAAACATGATGTTTGTCAAATTTTAAGATAATTACTTGTTTTTGTGAAAAACTAATTATTTGTAAAATTTGAATCATTTGCTATATGAGTTAAATTAGGTAAAATTTAATAACAGATAAAATTATATGATTATTTTATTAGTTTTAAAAGTTTGATCTAAAGAGTTTTTTGAAACCTCCGTAAGTTATGGATATGAAAAGGTTTTAAAAAAAATTGATTCAAAGTTTTTTATGGAGTTACAAAACTTGGTCTTAATGTTTTAAAGAATTCCATAACTTGTTCTTAAGTAATGGAACATAATGAGTTTCATCATAAAAGAAACATTAAACTCCATAAGTTATGGAATCCAAAAGTTCTTTTTTTGTGTTACCTTGTTTTATGAGTTATTTTTTAGATTAATGAAAAATATGTGTTAGTAGTTTTCAATCCAAATTAATCTAAAAGTTGTTCATAAAATGTGTTTTTGTAACTTGTCCTCAAGTTATATGAAAATTCACATTTATGAATCTTAAAAACTCATAAAAATGCTTTAGGTTACAAAAAAAAATGAAGAGTCTTTTCTTATAAATAGTTTTTATGGCTCCATAACTTGTCATCAACTTATGGATGTCCAAGAGTCTCTTCGTTAAAAGTTTTAAAGCTTTAATTAAAACTCATAAGTTATGAAAATCCAAGAGTTATGAATAGTTTCAAAACTTTCCCTCAACTTTTGGACTTTGAAAAGTTTTCTTTTACGAATACTTTAATTCCAAGTTAAGCCCTTAGAATTTTAAAAAGTTAAAATTCAACCCTTATACTTTATAATATTATAAGTTAATAATATTTATATATGTATAAGACCAAGTCAGTCTTACCGTTAGTAGGCCTCATTCACGAAGTCGGTCTATAAGGGGGGGTATAAGGTTACTGCCTATAAAATGGCAGTTTAATGGGTGTCCACTCTCACCCACCCCTTCCTTGACCGGTGGAGGGTCGTTAGCCGAACGGGTAGGCCAAGGACTATAATTCCCCCTTCATTAAAAGTATTAATGATAAATATGAAGTAACTAAATGTTTTTTATAATTCCCAATCTTAGTTACTTTAGGAAAATGTGAATAAGGTGCTAATCCATGAAATCACACTTTGCACTTTTTTAAGTCGGTTAGTGGAGCGTCTGTGGTTAACCGACACACTAACTCGTATTTAACAAGTTAGGCAAAGGGTATATTAATATTTATCATAGTATCGATGGAGCGTGTGTGGTTAACCGGCACATCGATTGAGGGGTAAATATTATAGGTACCAAGTATATTTGCATGGTTATTCACACCTTGTTTTCTGATCCTCGGCATCCCAGTCACAAAACCTACAGGGCACACTCGAGATTGAAACATGCCATTGAACAGTTCAACGAATCTCAAAAGATCTAGGAGTTTCAAATCTAATTAAAAACCAAATAATTATTTCGTTTTTGATGGTGGAAATTGGTGCATCGTAATTCACCTATCTTCAAATATTTTATAGCTTGGATTATGACATCCCTCTTCCGAGTTATAAAATATTGTGTTGGGTCCTAGCCTTAATATTTCATATTGGGTGTTATATTAAGGACTTTAGATAAACTATCTTTAATATCTCCCTAAAGATGTCTAGTTCAGACATCTATGATCTTCCCAAATCTCTTGGAACTTCACTTTCTCCACCTACTCCTATTATTCTCCCTAACCCACAAGTTCAAGGTCACTCAAGCCCTATTGGAAAGACAAGGTCTAGGTGTGATCACATCTTGGAGATGAAGTCACATATTGACAAGCCGGGAGAGTTGGCTGTCAGAGTCTTAAGAAAGTTGGATGTTCAATCACTTTCTAAGTCACACAGTGAGTTCCTTTGGGACCCCTATGAAACAGACTACGACAAGACCCTTAATGATCTTATCTATTTGCTAAGATCAACTTCCTAAAACTTTATGGAAATTGACAATGATGACACTGGAAATCCAGAAAAAGCATTCTCTTTCCAATGGAAAGGGATCGGCCATAGTCAACTCGGTTGACCAAATAGTAAAGAGAAAATCCAAGTTTGCGATAGTACCGGTGTCATTACCAAAGGTTCCATATGTTTATATTGCCAAAGGAAGGGGCATTAGTTGCGAAGCTGCCAAATTTTACCTAAGGATGTTAAAGTCAATAAGTTCCACTCTACTTCAAGTAAAGTCCACTATCTAACTCTGGTAAGTTTCTATTTTGAGATTCTTGATACATGATGTGACTGGGTCACGTGTTGATGTTTTAAGAATCAAAGAAAAGTGAAGAAACTTAAAGAAAGAATATGTTGAATCTGATCGCGTAGATGGATTTCTATTGCATAGTTGGAAGATTGGATTTTTGAGCTACTTCTTAGGAGTTATGATATATTGCTTAGGAACAGATAACAACATATTTTTCATGCTCTGTTGCATTATAAGGATAGTTTTTCTGCAAAGTTTTTAAAATAAAAGGAAAAACGATGATTTTATTTATTTTAAAATATCCTTACAATAGCATTTCAGGGGAAAAAATTGTAGCTTATATGATTCTATTAATAGCAAGAGTGGAAATATGAAATTGATTCTTTCATTTGAGGTATTGTCTAAATTTACCAAATAAAGAAAGATCCTCATCACCCAAGTTTCAATTGGACTGAAACTTGGAATCATGAAAGTTGTACAGCATGATGAATGAGAATTTTTCATCTTTGGAAAATTAAGACTAGTTCCTTGTTCACATGTATATGTGAAGTCAAGTGAAGGACTAAGGAATTGAGTACACATTATTGTGCACTGGTCAAGTACACCACAAAAGATCGATAACATTATTCGTCATAATTTACTAAAGCTCAGTAAATATGGTTACACTTACAAGCTTAAGTGTAATTCTGAAACATTGGAAAAGGTTCCAATGTATGGAAGAGCGAATAAGAAGAATCAAATTAGGCAGAAGGATAAAAGTTTCTCAAATCTGAAAAGATGGGAGAGTACTCTAGTATCATGTCATATGATCATCTTAACGATTAAGAAACCTTATCGCAATTCATTCCCTAAGTGCTTTCTGATAGATAAGAAGAGGAGCTATGAACTGTTGAAATGGTCAAATCAAGAAGATGAGTCATACTTCGTTCCAAAACTAGTGTTAGGGTCATATTCCAGGACTGTAATGTAACAACGAAAATTTTAAAACAAAATTTTCATTTCTTAAAAATGTATTTCCATCCAAAATAAGGCATAAAGATCCAATGTATCATGTCATAATATAAATCATATAAATCCCAAGATCATAAATCCTCCATCAGTGTGTACAGATCACGCCGGTGCCTTCCCACGGTCCTCGCTAGTACCTGAAACACATACACAACAACTGTAAGCATAAATACTTAGTGAGTTCCCCAAAATACAACCTACGCACATACGCCTTTCCAGGCCCTGACCTTCCAGCCCATGTGTCTCAGGGGACTTCCGTCCCGACTGGGTAAACCTTCCGGTCCTACCCACGCCAACCTTACGGTCCACATTACAACGCCTTCCGGCCCATAACATATTCCCCTTCCAGCCCATAACATAATGCCTTCCGGCCCATATCAAGCATATCATACATGGCACATATAACGATTAACTTATCACACACAACACACATATGTCTCATATCATATCCGACCTTCCGGTCACACAATCAAACCCTTCCGGGTATAGTATAGTGAGAAGACTCACCTCGTGGAAAGTCTAAGATCTCGTGTCCTCGCTAACACCGACCTCGAACGACGGCTCAACCTTGCCTAAACATAAAAATATCATTTATTACACAAGGACTTCCACCACTTAGAACTTTACTCTTTATCATCATTCCTTAGAGGGTAAAAGACCATTTTACCCTTCCTTGACCTAAAGTCCTCAAGTTGACCAAAACCCTAAAAGTCAACAAAAGTCAAACCCCGAGAGTACGCAGGGCATACTCCAGATGTACGCGGGGCGTTCGTTGCCAACCCTTCCCTGATCGGGGTCTCCACCTAGTATGCTGCGCGTACTGGAAGTTACGCCCAACGTAACCCCCAGAATCAGCCACTCTCCATTTATGGTCTTAATCGGTTAAGCCATTACTTCCACTTCTAGATTCGACTCTTCTAGTGTGTCTAAACCCATAAAATCGAGACCTTTAAGCCTTGGCACGGCTGTAAAGGCTCCAACGTCACATAACAACCCTTTATTCAAACTCAAGGACCTAGATCTCATGCATGGTGCAAACCCCACGTCCAAGATGCCATTTTTATGAGTCTACAACCCCAATAGATCATAAATATGAAGTATCTAAGCTTATGGAGGCCATTTGCACCAAAATCTCCACCTTTAGGACTTAAACCCTAGAAAATGACCTTTTAAGCATACAACATGAACCAAGTGACAAGATCCGAACTTTATACCTGGAAATGAAGCTTTAGCCCTTGTAAAGTTCAGATCTACACTTGAGCACCACTTCTAGCCTCTCCAATAAGCTCTTCTTCTCTTTTGCAACCTTGAAATGACACCACCAAGCTTAGAATACACACACAATGGCCTAAGAACGAGGGTACACTCTTTTTAGGCTTTCACTCTAAGGGATGGTGGCTGAGAAGACCAGCCACATGTTCCTTTTATAGCCTCATCAAAGGGATTTAGGGTTTGGGTCTGAATAAGTTACGCCGGGCGTAACCTTGGGTACGCCCCGCGTACCTGAGGGGAAACGCGTCCAAATGAGGCGCGCGAGTACGCGTAGCGTACACCTTGTATACCCAGTGTACTTGCCTACCATGAAAACCCTAAATCATCAACTTAACCAAGATGTAAGGCCAAAAGGAGAATATCTGGATTTCGGGCTGTTACAATTCTCCCCCACTAGAATCAGACTTTGCCCCCGAAGTCTCATACTAAAAACAACTCTGGGTACTGATCCCGCATCTCAGACTCGATTTCCCTTGTCAGCTTGGACCCCTTCCGATGTTGCCACTACACTTGTACCAGGGGTATTTCCTTGTTCCTCAAAACCTTAACTTTTCGATCACTGATCGCTACTGGTCTCTCCACATAGTTCAGGCCTGCATCCACCTGAATATCATCCAATGGCACCACTGCCGACTCGTCGGCAATACATTTCCTCAACTGCGAGACATGAAAGGTAGCATGAATCTGCCCCAACTCACCAGGTAGCTCCAACCGGTAGGCTACCCGGCCCACCCTAGCAATTACCCTGAAGGGTCCAATATACCAGGGGTCCTAACTTGCCCCTTTTCCTGAATCGTATCACCCCTTTCCAAGGAGAGACCTTTAGGAGCACAAGGTTGCCAACCTGAAACTCGAGCTCGGACCGCCGCCTGTCCGCATAACTCTTCTGGCGACTCTGCGCGGTCAACAACCTCTTCCTAACCTGCTGAATCTGCTCGGTCGTCTGGAGTACAATCTCCGTGCTACCCATCACCCTCTGCCCCACCTCTCCCCAACAGATGTGGTGCGACACCTCCGACCATACAACAGCTCAAAGGGTGGCATACCAATGCTCGAATGATGGCTGTTGTTGTACGAAAACTCTGCTAAAGGCAGATAGGTGTCCCAGCTCCCTCCAAAATCTAAAACACATGCACGGAGCATATCCTCAAGCGTCTGAATCGTCCGCTCGCTCTGTCCGTTTGTCTGCGGGTGGTATGCGGTATTGAAATGCAGTCTCGTACCCAACTCCTCATGAAACTTCTTCCAAATCCTGGAAGTAAAACGCATGTCACGATCTGAAACAATCGACATCAGAACCCCATGCCGCGATACCACCTCCCTCACGTATAATTCCGCCAACTTCTCCGCAGAAGAGCTCTCGCTGATGGCTAGAAAATGAGCGCTCTTCGTCAATCTATCCACGATCACCCAAATTGCGTCGACTCCCCTCGCAGTCTGCGGCAATTTGGTGATAAAATCCATGGTAATCTGTTCCCACTTCCATTCGGGAATCTCTAGCGGCTGCAACTTACCGTGCGGACGCTGGTGCTCAGCCTTAACCTGCCGACAGGTCAGGCATCTCTCAACAAACCATGCAACATCCCTTTTCATACAGGGCCACCAATACTCCTTCCTTAGGTCCAAATACATTTTTGTAGCCCCGGGATGAATCGAGAATTTCGATCGGTGAGCTTCCTCCATCAAAATAGTACGCGTATCGCCCAAAAACGGTACCCAAATCCGACCCTGAAAAGTCATAAGCCCTCGACCATCCGTAACGAATCCTGATACCTGACCCACAACCCGCTCCGTCTTCTGGTTTTCTGGTTTCACAACCTCAGCCTGAGCTCCTCGAATGGTATCTAAAATCGGGGTCATCACCGTCAACCTCATACAAATATCTCGGATCGGGGCGCTTTCCGCCCTACGGCTCAACGCGTCGGCTACCACATTAGCCTTAACCGGGTGGTACAGGATCTCACAATCGTAATCCTTCACCACATCCAACCATCTCCTATGTCGCATATTCAGGTTTGGCTGATCCATCAAGTACTTCAGAGTCTTGTGGTCCGTGTAGATGGTACACCGAACCCCATAAAGATAATGTCGCCAGATCTTGAGGGCAAACACCACAGACCCCAATTCCAGGTCGTGGGTGGGATATCTCGACTCATGAGGCTTCAACTGCCACGAAGCATACGCTATCACATGCCCCCTCTGCATAAGCACTGCCCCTAAACCCGATATAGATGCATCACAGTACACCACAAAATCCTCCATCCCTTTCGGGAGTGCAAGCACCGGGGCCTCGCACAATTTCTGACGAAGGGTCTCGAATGAGGACTTCTGCTCCAGTCCCCACGAAAATGCAACACCCTTTCGGGTCATCCTAGTAAGTGGCACGACGATCTTGGAGAAATCCTTGATAAACCTGCGATAATATCAAGCCAAACCCAGAAAGCTCCTGATCTCTGTGGGCGATCTCGGCACTTCCCATCTCATCACCGCCTCTATCTTGGCCGGATCGACCAAAATCCCTTTCTGGTTAACAAGGTGCCCTAGGAACTGGACCTCTCGTAACCAGAAATCACACTTGGAGAATTTGGCGTACAGCCTCTCCGACCTCAGAACTCCAAGAATCTCCTGCAAATGCTCCTCGTGTTGCTCCCTAGACCTCGAATATACCAGAATATCATCAATGAATACGATCACCGACCGATCCAGCATCGGCCTGCACACCCTGTTCATGAGATCCATGAATGCAGCTGGGGCATTGGTGAGCCCAGAAGGCATCACCACAAACTCATAATGCCCACAACGAGTTCTGAAAGCAGTCTTCTGAATATCTTCAGCCCGAACCCTCATCTGATGATAACCCGACCTCAAGTCTATCTTGGAGAACCAAGATGCCCCCTGCAACTGGTCGAACAGATCGTCAATCCTAGGTAACGGATACCGGTTCTTAACCGTCAACTTTTCAACTCCCGGTAATCGATACACATCCGGTGTGAACCATCCTTTTTCTTGACGAACAAAATCGGTGCTCCCCAAGGTGAACTACTCGGTCGAATAAACCCCTTCCCCAACAGCTCCTGAAGCTGTGAGGATAACTCCTGCATTTTCGGAGGAGTGAGACGATAAGGCGCCTTGGCGATGGGCGCTGCTCCCGGAACCAAATCAATACGGAACTCCACTTGCCTTTCCGGAGGCACACCTGGTAACTCTTCGGGGAACACATCCGAAAACTCGCATACAACAGGAACGTCATCCACCGATTTGGGCCTTCCCGTGGCCACTCGAGTATCCGTCACATAGGCTATGAACCCATTGCAGCCCTGCTGCAAACTCTGCCTCACCCTGGCAGTCGAACAAAACGCCGACCCACACCGGGTCTCCTCGCCATACACCGTAAGCACTCCCCCACTAGGGTCTCGAATCGTCACCAACTGTCTCTTGTAGTCAATGACTGCCCCAAACTTACTCAACCAGTCCATACCCACGATAACGCAGACATCCCCCATCGCTATAGGAACCAAGTCTATAGGGAATGTGACACCAAAAATCTCGAGCACACATCCTCGAATCACGTCTGCAGCATATATCACTTTCTCATCTGTTATGGAAACCCTCAGAGGTCGACTCATCACTTCTCGATCAATACCGAGGTGCTGACTAAAAGCCAGAGATACGAAAGACCGACTCGCACCCGAGTCAAATAATACTAAAGCAGGTACAAAGTTCACAAGAAAAGTACCTACGCATATCATGAAATAAGCACAACATTTCATAAAAGAAAAATAAATACATGAAAGAATACATACCAGCCACAACATCAAGCGCCACGCGGACCTCCTCCGCAGTCAACTGGAAAGCTCTCCCACGAGCCCTCGGGGCCTCGGCCTTCACTGGTCGAGTCTCAGCAGCCCTGGGAGCAGGTGCAGATCCCTGGAGAAGCTGAGGGCACTCGGCCTTCCGATGGCCGGTCTGGTTGCAATGAAAGTAAACCATAAACCCCTTGGGGCAACCCCTAGCAATGTGCCCCTCCTTGCCACACTTGTAGCAAGCACCTGATCAACATGTCCCCTCGTCACCCTTGCCGCACTTTCCGCAAGTGCAGCCCTTCTGACCTCCCTTCGTCGAATCGGCGGACATGGTCCGCTTGGCTGCCGGCTGGGACTGAGCCGGCCGCCGATCCACCCGTTGAGACTCGGCCTCCTCCCTGTCATTCGCCTGAAGCTCAGCAAAATTCTGGTATGATGAGTTCGATACGAACTCCCGGATGTCCCTCCTCAGCACACCCAAATACCGGCTCATCCGAGCCTGCTTCGTGGACACCTGCTCGGGGCAGAACATCGCCCTCTCATGAAACTTCCGTGTGATCACCGTGACAGAATCATTACCCTGCTTGAGGGATAAGAACTCCTGAACCAAACGTTCCCTCTCTACCGGGGGAACGTACTCGTCTCTGAACATAGTGGTAAACCTCTCCCATGTCACAACTGAAACCTCTGCCAGAGTGAAGCTCGCCGTCACGAACTTACACTAATCCTTTGCTCCCAGACGGAGCTGGTTCAAGGCGAACCGTACCCTCATATGCTCCGGACATGAACAAGTGTAGAAGCATCCCTCGATATCAGCAATCCATCTCATCGCATCGATCAGATCCTGCGTCCCGTCAAACTCAGGTGGCTTCGTGTAGCTGAACTCCCGGAATAGCAACGAGTCACCTCCCTATGGTTTGGCAGCGGCCACAGCTGCGGTAGCTGCAGCGGCTGCAACCTCAGTCAACGCGGTGTACCGCTCATCAAATGTCTCCATCAACGTGGTCTTGGTAGACCCAAACATCTTCGGAATCTCAGCCCGGATCGCTGCAGCCACCTCCTCATGTATCATTTGACGAATCTCCTCGTCACTCACATTGCTCGTACTGGGTCTATGGCGTGGTCCAACCATGATGCATCTGAAATACAACATAGAAATATCAGAGACTCTATCAAGCATAATCGCACTCGATAACGCAACCCTACTCATTCCCCGATACCCAGGGATTCTTACTTGGGTTGCGCACTGACCCGGTGTCTTCGGTAGTACGGGCCCAATACTATCGACTACACCGCGTCAGCATTCACCCCAAGTCCTCTTCCCCAGACCCCGGATCCTGAGTAGTCTATTCTTGGCATGCACTAGCTACCCACTCGCTCTCAAAGCACCTTGTAGCAACATATTTCCCTAGACTAAGGCATCACAAATCAGGCCACTCTAGTCCTAATATGAATACCTAGTCTCCTAGCATGCGTATCATATCATATCATATTTCATAACACATATTGTGAGGGTATTTTGGGGATTTTTACCGTTCGGGCGCTAGCTGATCGTACACACTGCTTCATTCACAAAATCCTTTATAAAAATTTTATACCTTTGTTTTTTTTAAAGTTTTCCTTAAATCCTCGGTTTGAGTTCAGTTACGCCCGAAGGCGTACCCAAATCCCTCAAAGCAAGGCTCTGATACCAACTTGTAACAACGGAAATTTTAAAACAAATTTTTCATTTCTTAAAAATGTATTTCCATCCAAAATAAGGCATAAAGATCCAATGTATCATGTCATAATACAAATCATATAAATCCCAAGATCATAAATCCTCCATCAGTGTGCACAGATCACGTCGGCGCCTTCCTACGGTCCTCGCTAGTACCTGAAACACATACACAACAATTGTAAGCATAAATGCCTAGTGAGTTCCCCAAAATACAACCTACGTACATACGCCTTTCCAGGCCCTGACCTTCCGGCCCATGTGTCTCAGGGGACTTCCGTCCCGACTGGGTAAACCTTCCGGTCCTACCCACGCCAACCTTACGGTCCACGTTACAACGCCTTCTAGCCCATAACATATTCTCCTTCCAGCCCATAACATAATGCCTTTCGGCTCATATCAAGCATATCACACATGGCATAAATAACGATTAACTTATCACACACAACACACATATGTCTCATATCATATCCGACCTTCCGGTCACACAGTCAAACCCTTCCGGGTATAGTATACTGAGAAGACTCACCTCGTGGAAAGTCTAAGATCTCGTGTCCTCGCTAACACCGACCTCGAACGACGGCTCAACCTCGCCTAAACATAAAAATATCATTTATTACACAAGGACTTCAACCACTTAGAACTTTACTCTTTATCATCATTCCTCAGAGGGTAAAAGACCATTTTACCCTTCCTTGACCTAAAGTCCTCAAGTTGACTGTTAGGCTGAAGTTCTGTTTTGTGTTGCGTCTTTTGGGCTCGTAGATTAGCCTTGTATTCTCCGGTTTGGGCCTGTCCAACCGAGAGCCTTTTATGTATTGTATATAAGTTATCGCTTGCATGCATATTAGGTTAGGATTCAAGATTTCAGTTTTAGCATTCCAAAGTTTTACGATATTGCTCTCTTGTAATCTTCCAATCCTTTACAGTTGATGTTCTTAATCGAGCTCTTCTAAGGATTTTATTTAATCATTCGACAAGTTTGATTCAAGCTGTTTGTTCTTATTGTTGCGTTTTGCCTTGTTATTAATATTGTGTTCTCGCAGTTTCATATTCACATACTTGTTCAAGATTTAATCGATCTTCATAGATTAAAAGTTGTTTTAATCTCATCAATTGGTATTAGAGCAGGAGGCTGTGTAATCGATACACATCTTTTCTGTGAAAAAGATTTCCATTAGGGTTTTCCGCAATCATCGATATTTATTGAGCCGTCATCTTAATTGACGTATCTTAGTATTTATTGTTTTGCCCTAATCTGCTTTATTACAAGTATGATCTTTGAACAGGTTATTACGATCATTATGGACGCAACGCAATCAAACCCTATTAATATTTCCAACAGCATTGGTTCGACGACAAAGATTCCAATCTTATACACCCATGACTATGAAGTATGGGCACATCATTTTGAAGAATACGTGATTGGATCGGAGGACAATGGTTTTCTCATATGGGAAGCCATTATCAATGGACCGTTTTCTCACTCCGCGACATCCAGAGTTATTAAGACGCAAAAAGAATACAACGATTTGCTCAAGGACGTGACGAATATTGCGCAGGATGAGAAAGATAAATTCCAGTGCAATATTAAGGCACTAAGGTTGATCAGATTCGCCCTTCAGTCCGACACATTCAGACTGGTCAGCTCATGCACTACGGCGAAGGAAGTGTGGGATAGACTTCGCGAACTGTATTCAACAGACGAAGATCTTGAACATTCCATCCAAACCTTGTTTCTATCTGAATTTGGTGAATTCAGGCAAGGGGCCGAAGAATCTGTGACCCAGACGTTTGATCGCTTCAATCATCTTCTCAGCAAGATGATCAAACACGACATTGAAAGGAAGCTCATCGAACAAAAGGTTACTTTCTTGAACGGACTGCGATCTGAATGGAGAGCAGTTGTTTCCACAGTCAAAGCCCATGAACAGTTTAAATCATATTCTTTGGCGAAACTGGTGGGTATTCTAAAGTCCCAAGAAAAAATTGTGGTTCAAGAGAAAAATGTTGTCTCCAGTCTTGGTTCGTTGGCCCTCCTATCTAAAAGTAAAGCTGTGATGGAGGATGAAGAGCTCAATTTAGAAGAATATGACCTCTCAACTGAGGATTATGCCATGATGGTATCCAATCCTAAGAGGTTCATAAAGAAAAGATTCCCCAACAACAAAAACCGAAACTGGCAGGGGAGTTACAGCTCTGAAAAGGCGAACAATGAAACGAAGGCTGAGGAGTCCAAGAAGGAACCGAAGGCAGATGGCGATTCTGGAGTAAGCTGTTTTTACTGTGGTGGCAAGAACCACTATGCTAAGGACTGTGTTCTTAAAAAGATGGCTGAAAAGGATGACGGAAAGGATGAGGAAGCCGTGCTGCAGAAGAGATTGGATGAGTTGAGAAAGAAAAAGTCTATCGCTAACCCTTCTATTAATGCTCTTATTGTGCAGGGTTCGGTTAATGACGATGAGTTCGGTAGCACCGAAGTTTGGTCTATTGACTCAGAAGACGAAGAAGTGAGGAAGCCTACTCATGGAAAGGCTTATATGGCTAAGGAGGAAAGCAGTGGTGGAAAATGTTTCATGGTGTCAAGCGCATCTCAGATGAGGGGATACAATACCGATGGAGGAAGCAATGGACCGAAGGTGCAGGAAGATATGTGCTTCACAGCCAAACCACTCAGCCAACAGTTCAATGAGCTTGATGAACTGATAAAGAAGGTACAATCTGTTTTTATTTCATCTAAAGTACCATCATCCTCATATGAGAAAGAACTAAAAAACGTTAACACAAGAATTTCTCATTTAGATAGTAGCTTAACTCAAACTCGAGTCACCAATTCTAACCTGACTGATCAATTAAGCAGGGTGGCGTCGAAGAGTGAGGAGCGGCGTATGTGGATTGAGTTAAAAGAATCAGAATTAATTAAAGTCAAAGACGAAAACATTTATTTGCAGTGAGACAATTTGAAATTGTTAAAACAACGAAATGTTTTTTGTTTAATAGCTAAACGTTTATATTCCAATATTACTCAGCTGCACCTGAACTGTGAGATAGGCAAAAAGATCCACCGTATGATTTTACCATTCCTAGAATTTAAGGAGGATGAAATCGATGCCGAAGCCTAAAATTGTGAGAGTGTGATTTCGTCTGATGATGTCAACCCAACTTATCAAATTGGACTGGACAAAATTGAGTCCTTCATTAAATCCAAAGACCATAAGGACATGCTCAAAAATCTTTTGGACGAAAATGACAGACTTAAACTGAGAACCGAAACCATACAAAAGTTTGACTCTCTAAATGCCAAAGTAAGCTCAGAAAATAAAATCGATGTTGAAAATACATCTGAGCTTAATGAGGACGAAAACATGAGTGAAATTTCTGTAGAGGATACGGTTGACTGCTCAGAATTTGTTAAAAGCGAAACTGAAAACCACAAAAATCTTGTTTCTGAATATTCTGTGGAATTCGCTAGATTGTCCCAACAAAAGTCCCCGAAATTAGTAGAAAAGGCTGTTGTGTATCAAAAAGTCAGAACCACTCCGAATCAGGTATACAAAGTGACTGGAGTAACCGAACATCAAACAGCTGAACTCACGGCTATTGTTAACGAAGACAATGCTGATGGCTGTGATGAGTTCTTCTGGGAAGCTCCTATTGACAATGGAAACGAAACCGTTGGCCTATCTGAAAGAACCTCTTGGATGAAGAAAGGGAGATACATACCTGAACCCTTGAACAAGCCTGATAATTTCAGTGAACCAAGCACAAGTGGTACAAAAGATACTCCTCAAGAGGTTGATCGTTCAGCAAAAGAAGACATTCCTTCAACGCCAACAGCTCGAAGTAAAACTTCATCAGATACTCCTTCCACTTCCTCAGGGCAAACTGAATCTTCCTCAGATATTCCCGCTGCTTCCTCAGCTCAAAGAAAAACTCCTAAAGTTCAAAAGGAATCAGCAAAGGCAACATCAAAAGCGAAAGCGAACGTTCATCATCAACCTAAACAGATGAGGGATAAAAAGATAGAAAGGAACCTAAGATACAGGAAAAACCTTTCTGAAAGGAAACAATTCTGGCACTCCCAGAATGCATACTATTCACACAAGGACAAGAATCTGAAGTATGAAAATAATCCCGTAAGAAAGCAAGAAAATTCCAACCGAAAGTCAAGGTTCGGTTCACAAGAGGATTTCAACCGAAAGCCAAGTTTCGGATCACAAGAAAATTCCAACCGAAAGTCAAGGTTCGGTTCACAAGAGGATTTCAACCGAAACCAAAGGTTCAGTTCCAAGAACAACTCCAACCGAACTCAGAGGTTCGGCTCTGAAGTCAGACGAGAACAAGACTCAAAGGTTAAACCCACCAACGATCAAAAGCAAAAGGGTCACCTAGAGTCATCAGCAAGGAAGACACCTCCATCCAAATCCAAATCCTCTCTTCCTAATTCTTCTTGTTCATCTCCATCTTGCTCTAACGCTAATTCCATGGGTTCTCAAAAACCACGTCCATCTGCTGAACTGAAGGGAAAGCAGAAGGTCGATGAATTCAAACCTGAGTCTAAAGCGAACAAACCCAATCCTAACAAAATAAAAGTCTTCACCATTAAAAAGAAAGATGAAACAACTTTAATTAAAAGAACATATCTTGTTGATATCTCTCTAACTATTCCTGTTCCCATGAAAACCTCACATGGACCCAAGAAACTTTGGGTTCCTAAATCTGCTTAATTTTTGCAGGTTATAAGTGACGAGCAGTTTGACGAAGAATGGTACATCGACAGTGGCTGCTCGCGTCACATGACAGGAAGGAAGGAGGAACTCAGGGAATACAGATCTCTTGCAAATGGTGGCAACGTTAAGTTTGGAAATAACTCTTTCGGCACCATAAAGGGATATGGGATGATAACGAATGGTGATTTTACCATAAGAAAGGTGGCGTATGTGGAAGGACTTCAACACAACCTCATCAGTGTATCTCAGCTTGTTGGAGGTACAGGTCTCAAAGTTTCATTCGATGATGAAGGTTCTGAAACCATAGAGAAAACGACAAAGAAAGTGATTCTGAAGTCAGAGCGAAAGGGTGAAATGTTTCCGCTGAACATGAAACCCATCAAAGGAAACCCAGCAATATGTCTGCTATCAAAAGCCCAATCCGACGAAAGCTGGTTGTGGCACAGAAGACTATCTCATCTCAATTTCAAAGATATCAACCGACTTGTCACTGGAGGTCATGTTAGGGGTCTTCCATTGCTCAAGTTTGACAGAGATCATTTATGTGCTGCATGTGAAATGGGAAAGCAGAGTCGTCAAAGTCACCCATCCATAATTAACACAAAAGTTGTTGAACCACTCGAATTGCTTCATATCGATTTATGTGGTCCTTCATCTATTGAAAGCATCGGTGGTAGCAAGTACATTCTTGTTGTCGTTGATGACTTCTCTAGATTTACATGGGTGTTCTTTCTAAAGCTCAAATCTGAAGCGACTCAAAAGCTGAAAGTGTTTATCAAGCAAATTGAAGTCCAGCTCAAGAAGGTCGTTCGCAACATCAGGAGCGACAATGGTCTCGAATTCAAGAACAGGGAGTTTGAAGCGTTTCTTGCAGAAAAGGGAATTAGCCATAATTTCTCAGCTCCCTACACACCACAGCAGAATGGAATAGTCGAAAGACGAAACCGATCTCTGTGTGAAGCTGCCCGAACTATGTTAAGTTTCGCTTCCTTACCTCTTTATTTTTGGGCTGACGCTATTTCTGCTGCTTGTTATACACAAAACAGGTCCTATCTCAACAAGCGATTCACGCTCACACCATATGAGATATTAAACAACAGGAAGCCCAATGTGAAATTTTTCCACGTTTTTGGCTCAAGGTGTTTCATCTTTAACTCTAAAGAACACCGCAATAAGTTTGATGTCAAGGCCGACGAGGGAATCTTTCTGGGTTACTCACTCACTTCAAAGGCGTACAGGGTCCTAAACAAACGATCAAGAAGGATTGAAGAGACATACTATGTGACCTTCGACGATAGCTATGTCAAGAAGCTACAGGCCATAGATGACACTGCCAGGGAAATCTTTCCTCAAACTGGTCAAGTCACAGTCTCAATCGCCAATATGTACGAGAATTTTCTGGATCTCTTTGACGAAACAGAAAAAGCTTCTCTCTCAGAAGCAGGGGCAGCCGACAACAAAATAGATCATATGAAGCAGATTGTCGAAGATGCTGCAAGAAGAATGCATGAAGGAGAATTCCCTACTGATGAATCTCCAACCAAAAATGCTTCAGTCGAGGGGGAGCCAAATTCTCTTGTCGAGGGGGAGCCTAGCTCACAAGTCCAGGGGGAGTCAAGCTCTACTACTTCAACCGAAGGTCCTTCATCAACCGAAGGTAACTCTCCAACCGATGATGCCCCTCCAAACGAAGATGCTTCAATGCCTGAAAATCCAGCACCACAAGAAACCCCTGAACCTCATGTTTGTCAAAACTCATCAATTGAGGGGGAGCATGATGATATGACGCTTGATTTTGATAGCCAATCTGAGCCTGAAGAGATGATCAACGCTGAACTAGATCCATCCTTCGATCCGAATTACTCTCCTCTTACAAAATGGACCAGAGATCATCCTATCTCTCAAGTAGTTGGTGATGTATCTGAAAAGGTTCTGACCCGATCTCAACTGAAGGCAAAATAGACATCCTTATTCTCAAAAGTTGAGTTTTGTATGTTTAACTCATTTGTATCAAAAGTTGAACCGAAGACAGTAAACACTGCCCTCGATCACTCTGATTGGGTTCAAGCAATGCAAGACGAACTAAACGAGTTTGAGAGGAACAAAGTCTGGCGCCTCATTCCCACTCCTCCGGATGCTTCAGTTGTTGGTCTCAAATGGGTTTTTAGAAACAAAATGGACAAGGAAGGTAATGTCATAAGGAACAAGGCTCGTCTGGTTGTCAAAGGATACTGTCAGGAGGAAGGGATAGATTACGAAGAGACGTTCGCTCCAGTAGCTAGGCTAGAATCGGTTAGAATATTTCTGGCCTATGTTGCTCACAAAAACTTTGAGGTCTTCCAAATGGACGTCAAGTGCGCATTTCTCAATGGAGAACTTGAAGAACCGGTGTATGTGGAGCAACCTCCTGGGTTCGTGAATGAAAAGTATCCAAATCATTGCTACATTCTGGATAAAGCTGTGTACGGCCTCAAACAAGCTCTGAGAGCCTGGTATGAAACGCTTACAAAATTTTTAAAGATGTCCAAATTCAAACAAGGTTCGGTTGACCCAACCTTCTTTCGCAAAAAGGAAGGTAACCACCTTATGATTGTTCAAATTTATGTCGATGACATCATCTTTGGCTCTACGAATCCCAGCTTAACAGCTGAATTCAGAAAGTTGATGGAGACTAAGTTTGAAATGAGCTCAATGGGTCCTATTAATTTTTTCCTTGGTTTAAATATAAGACAGGGACCCGAAGGCATCTTTATCAATCAGGAAGCTTACACAAAGACTCTCCTAGCAAAGTTTGGCATGATGGGAGACTCAAAAGTCAAAGTCCCTATGGCATTCGGCACCAAACTTACCCCTTCACTGGATAAACCGGCTGTCGACATCACGCTCTATCGTCAAATGATAGGCTCACTGATGTATCTAACTGCTAGCAGGCCTGATATCATGTTTTCTGTATGTTATTGTGCTCGATTTCAGGCTAACCCACGCGAACCTCACATGTTGGCAGTGAAGAACATCCTACGCTATCTCAAACGAACCGCATCCTTAGGTGTATGGTATCCATCCAACTCTAGCTTCTTCGTTCAAGCCTATTCTGATGCTGACCTTGGAGGATGTGGACTCGACCGCAAAAGCACAACTGGTGGCTGTCAATTTCTTGATGGGAAGTTGGTCAGCTGGCAATCCAAGAAACAAACATGTGTGTCGCTGTCTACTGCTGAAGCGGAATACATTGCCGCTGCATCCTGCACATCATAAGTGATTTGGATCCAGAGTCAACTTCGAGACTATGGACTCAATATGAAGAAGATCCCTCTATATTGTGACTCTGAAAGTGCAATTAGGATCTGTCATAACCCGGTGCAACACTCTAAAACCAAACACATAGCACTGAGGTATCACTTCATCAAAGATCATGTGGCAGATGGAAATGTCGAAGTTCACTTCGTAAGAACCACTGATCAACTGGCTGACGTCTTCACCAAAGCTCTTCCAGAAGCCTCATTCAATAAAATTTTGCAAGGGCTAGGTATGATGGAATCAGAGTCAGTTCCTCACACTACCTCTCGATCTCAAACGTAAGAAGCGAATCCAACCGAACGTTCGGGTTCGGTTCAACCATCTCACTCGCTCATTACTTCAAAGGTAGTTTTTCAGTGTTGTATATTTCGTGTGTAAAATTTGTTTTTCTTTATGTAAAAAGTTTTTCCAAATTACCTTTCTAAACTTCTTGGTTTCTTGAAATTTTTTTTCAAAACCGAAACCTCCCGAAGGTTCGGGTTCGGTTTTTCAAAATTTTCCAGAACCGAAACCAACCGAAGGTTCGGGTTCGGTTTTTCAAAATTTTCCAGCACCGAAACCAAGCGAAGGTTCGGGTTCGGTTTTTCAACTTTTTCCAACCGAAACCAACCGAACGTTCGGGTTCGGTTTTTCAATTTTTCCAAAGTTTTTTTTTATTGTTTTTTTTTTCTTTTCAATCTTTTATATTTTTTTAAGTCTCATTTTAATTCTTTTTATATATCAAAACTCCAAAAATATTTTTTTTCTTTCTTTCGTGTGCTCCTTTCTTTATGGGAATATATTCGATGACTTACTTAAGTATCCCTAGAAGCATGCTGCTGTATGTGTCCCAAGCCTCATAAGATTTTGAATAATAGCCTTCATGACCTGGTAAACACAAATCTTGTCTTCCCAATAAGGCTAACTCATTTATTCTAATCGTGAGCTACCTCACTCTCTTCTCATACGAGTTCAGAGTCTCCTGCTTGGTCCTTATGTTCGCAGCAGAGGTACTATGTCTTCTTTCACCATCCCCTTCATACTTCTCCATAACATTCGCATCATCACTGTAACCCTTGAGACTCTCAGCAACTACCACTGAGGTTTATGGTTACACAACATCTGTGTTTATGATCTTAGCTTCGTGCCACTACGAGCTGAGTGAAACCCAAAACTCAACACCAACGAATTGACGGTGACCAATTAACTTGATCAAGTTTTCACCAATGAATTAACGAAAGTACCTTCATGAAATCTAAATTTTTTCTTTTTTGAGTGATTCCAATGAAATTGTTACACACCATAACATTTCTTCCCAAGGGATCCAGTTTTAAATTTTTATCTGAGATTTCATATTAATCCAAGCCACTACAAAATTCATTCAAACCTACTTGTTCAACAGACTACACCGGTCTCACAAGTACTTTGTTCACATTCGTTCTTATATCAAGAATTGAATTGTTGAATCAAAGCAAAACCACCCTTAATAAACCTTATTAAAAGAAGCCTTTCAACATTTATTAATAAATGTTTGATCGTAATTCAACGGGATTCCACACTAACACTTTGAGGTCTCTCTTGATCTTGAAGGAAGAGATTCGCGCCCGGGATCATCAGTTTCGTGTCATAATTGACATCACAGATTATCCTAACAAGAGTTGCTTTATTTCTTTATATTTTACACTCTTTGCACGAAAATCCAAGATTTTCAAAATTCCGTTACTAATTATATTACAGGCTGGTTTTTAATGAGAGATTACTAATGAAGTTATGGCTAAAAATAAGCCACGTGGGTCCTAAATTGACTACAGCAGATTAAAAAGGGGAAAAGACAAAAGTTGCTGACGCGGCGGAAGTTCAAAGGATAGAAATTCAAACGACGTATTGAAGAGTCATCCATCTGGCATTAATGGCGCGTGTGGAAATGGATACGGTTCCTCTCTCTGAACCGGCGCTTATTGGGCGGCGTGATCCTAGGAATCTGACACTCTCTCTCCTACGTGATCATCGCACGTCCCAACTGTCACCAATCAGTCACTCAAAAACCCTTCCGTATTTCAATAAGAGATTTGAAACGATCTTTCTCTCTCCTATCACCTACTATAAAAAGCCATCAAAACCACCTTTTACCTCTTTACTGCCCCCATAATTCCTAAAGCAAAATTACTTCCAAAAATTAAATTACTCCCAAAACTCTCTCTCGGTCATCTTCTTCTCCACACCTGCAAAAATGGCTGAATCTTCATCCGTTCATGCCACTTCTCAAATTCTTCCCATCATACCTCAATAATGCCTTGTCATTGATCTGAACCCACTAGCCTATGATCCCTACATGTCGCCGGTTATCGAATGCCTCAAGTACTCACAACTTGCTCCGGCATTGTCCAGAATTGAAACGGTGCCAATGGTGGCTCTATCTCAGGTCTATGCGACGGCCTACTATGACAAGGGCGTCGAAAGGATATTTTTCGAGGTGGCGGAACACAAAACGTCGATTTCTCGTCCCCGCTTCTGCACCATGCTTGGGTTTGCTGCAGACCCATCGCGTATTAACCCGGAGACGATTCTGGTTGGTATGTTATACAGCATGTTCTACAACATGGGCTACACGGAAGTTCTTACCTCCGTCGCCAGGTTCAAGAAGTCATGCCTACCGCCCCTGTGGAATGGGTTATTTACAGTTCTCTTCAAGGGACTGTCTGAGAGGAGTTCAGGATCGGACGGGGCCAGTCGTCTTTTCCTGTCAATCATGTATGGGGTGTACAACGGGATCAACCTCGATTATGGGTCTGTTCTTTGGCAACAACTGATTCAGAGCCTTTCTTCCACTTCTCGACACTCTGAAGTGTCGCTGGCCCGGTTCTGGATCTTGATCACAAGATGGGCCATGGACAGGTTTGAGGTCCCAACTGCTGACGGTGCACCGATGTCTTCTTTTGGTACGTTCTATACCAAGAAGATCATCGTATCCGATGCATCGAAGTTCTCCTTCATTGGCTCTATCCCGGAGTCGATGTATGGAAGTGTGCCATCAGACAGCAGTATGATCAAGGCGATCAAGGAGTTAGGGCCATCTGGTCCGAGGGAACTGACACCGGACATGCTGAGATCAATTCATGATGCCGACAAACCGGTGGCCAGGGGTAAGAAGGCAGACAAGGGGAAGAAACCATCCAAAGCCCCAAAACCTACTCCCAAGAAACGCAAACAACCGAAGGCTGCTTCCTCCCCAAAACCGAAAAGGAGGAAGACCCAACCGAAACGAAAGCTCGTCCTTCCCTCAACCTCCAGTGAATCCGAAGATGGGAGTTCGGACTCTGAGGGATCACAAGGAGACGAATCTCCACAAAGAGGCAACACACCTCCTCGGTCCCCAACTCCGGAGATGGAACTTCACCAATCCCCAGTTCCTTCCCCTCCACCCACAATTCCTATTTCCATTCCCACCATAAACCCTACTATACCACCAACCTCATTCCCTATACCACCACCCATATTCACCACATCAACCGAAACCCCACCTGTAACCGAACCTCCACAAACCGAAACCCATACACAACCACCACCCGAAACTAACCCCCCACCCACTCAACCTGAACCAACCAAACCCATAACACCCCCAGCTTCACCACCACCTCAATCTCCAGAAGACGCCTCCGATGGCGATGATCAATACCTTGGTGGTGATCACCTGAACTTTGATTCGGTCTACTATAGTCCGTTTCAAGTTCAGAGTGATGAGGAGGATGATCCCCCCATGACTAAGAAGCATCTCCGCGAGCTGAATGAGAAGGTTGATCAACTTCTCGCCTCCTCTTCCAACCAGCAGTCATCCTTATCTGAAGCTGCCCTTCAGAGGATAGTTGATGCCTTCTCTAGGGCTCAACATGACTCAGTGGCCTCAGCTACTGCTGCGATAGACGCCTCCACCCGAGCTTGTGAGGCAGCGACCGAAAAAGTCGATAAACTATTCCATGACGCTTCAATCCTGCTGCAGTCTATGCAGGAAAGCGCCGAAGCCACCAAAACAACTCTGGAACCACTTGTTAATCAATTGGCCCAGTTTGTAAAGACGGAGTTATCCTCGTTCGCTACCCTCAGACAAAACCTTAGCAACGACAACTCGGCACTCCGTGCCTCCATCGATGCCCGCTTGGCAAAGCTACAAGAGGATCTTGCGGCTGAAAATTCACTGATGGACGTCCTGGGGAGTAAGACTACTGCCCTCAAGGTAAGAGCACCCAACTTTCCAACTCCGAACAACAATTGGAGGCTCTTCGATCCGGAGGGAAATCATCAAGACGTGTGTTTCGGATGTCCACGACGCTCTATCCAACATCCTGGAAGCACACGACCCCATCCTCAATCACTCAGTGAGGCGTACCCTTGCTGAGAAACTCTCTCCGGCCATGGACCTCTTGAGTAAAATCGAAGGCCTACCCAGTTTCGTGTCCATTCCGAAACAAGGGGGAGATGAGAAGAAAGGATCGAAACCACCTCCTTCCTCAAAAGCAACTCACACAACCGAACCACCCCCAACTGGTCATGCCTCGGGTTCGGGTGTGAAGGACAAGGGCAAAAACATTGCAGAGGGAGGAGATGAAGATGAAGATGAAGATGAAGACAAGGAGACAATTGCGGACATGTTAAAGAGAAAGAACAGTCGCAATACTGATGACGATGTCAGTCGTGTGGCACGTGAAGCTGAAGAAGCCGAACGTAAACAAAAAGAAGCCAACGATCTCCTTGAGAGCCGAAAGCTGCTCTTCCCTGCCTGGACCAGGGATCGTCTGATAAAAGAGGCCATAGAGACTCCAAGCATACTATGGCTCGAGCCGGTGGTATCGTTCGACTGCATCAACTCGGTCGATTCACAATTTGATATGCCGCTGACTCGAAAGGCGTTCATCTTCCACGCCTTCTCCAACATTTTCGAAGTCCCGCATCCGAACGATGAGCTTGACAGGGAGCTCATTGACTTTTATTTGGAGGCCGCTCGCCCTCAATACCTTACATGGAGCGCCCAGAAGATTGTCAGTGTTCGGGTGATGAAGCCGTTTGCCGTGGGGAGATTCACAAACGTCAAGTTCAAGCTTATCAGAGGATCTGCAAGAACTGCTCACATGATCTCTCTGGCGGATCTGCCCAATCTGAACCCTCATGATTGGATAGTCTTGTACAACATCTTGCTGACAAACGAAGCCGAATATGGTCCCATCTTAGACCATGTCAAAAGGATGCTAGCATGCTATATCATGGAGGTGGCCCTAATGGATCAGGAGGCTGCCACAGTGTTTAAGAAGAAACCGAAAGTCAAGCCTGTGGGATCGGCCAGTGATCTAAACACGATGAAAATGGGCAAGATAGATTCAAGGCGAAACTCTGTGATGTTCACCAGAGCCGAAGGACAGAAGTGTCTGTTCGCATTAGCTGACAAGCACCTCTACACCACTACCTGCTTGGAACACGTCCTATCAATCACCAAGCGGTGTAAGGACAATTCGGCTGATGACATCAAGTACTTTGAAGATATGATCAATTGGTACATCCGGTTTAGACAGACCATCCTTTCCATAACCAAGTGTCTGTTTAGTACCGTGAAGAAGAAGGTACCAGCTTCAGCCGCCGGCCCAAGTAAGAAGTGAAGGTCTCGCTCCAAATTGACGCAAAGGGGGAGATTGTTAGGCTGAAGTTCTGTTTTGTGTTGCGTCTTTTGGGCTCGTAGATTAGCCTTGTATTCTCCGGTTTGGGCCTGTCCAACCGAGAGCCTTTTATGTATTGTATATAAGTTATCGCTTGCATGCATATTAGGTTAGGATTCAAGATTTCAGTTTTAGCATTCCAGAGTTTTACGATATTGCTCTCTTGTAATCTTCCAATCCTTTACAGTTGATGTTCTTAATCGAGCTCTTCTAAGGATTTTATTTAATCATTCGACAAGTTTGATTCAAGCTGTTTGTTCTTATTGTTGCGTTTTGCCTTGTTATTAATATTGTGTTCTCGCAGTTTCATATTCACATACTTGTTCAAGATTTAATCGATCTTCATAGATTAAAAGTTGTTTTAATCTCATCATTGACCAAAACCCTAAAAGTCAACAAAAGTCAAACCCCGACAGTACGCGGGCCGTACTCCAGATGTACGCGGGGCATACGTCGCCAACCCTTCCCTGATCGGGGTCTCCACCCAGTACGCTGCGCGTACTGGAAGTTACGCGCAGCGTAACCCCCAGAATCAGCCACTCTCCATTTATGGTCTTAATAGGTTAAGCCATTACTTCCACTTCTAGATCTGACTCTTCTAGTGTGTCTAAACCCATAAAGTCGAGACCTTTAAGCCTTGGCATGGCTGTAAAGGCTACAACATCACATAACAACCCTTTATTCAAACTCAAGGACCTAGATCTCATGCATGGTGCAAGCCCCACGTCGAAGATGCCATTTTTATGAGTCTACAACCCCAATAGATCAGAAATATGAAGTATCTAAGCTTATGGAGGCCATTTGCACCAAAGTCTCCACCTTTAGGACTTAAACCCTAGAAAATGACCTTTTAAGCATACAACATGAACCAAGTGACAAGATCCGAACTTTATACCTGGAAATGAAGCTTTAGCCCTTGCAAAGTTCAGATCTACACTTGAGCACCACTTCTAGCCTCTCTAATAAGCTCTTCTTCTCCTTTGCAACCTTGAAATGACACCACTAAGCTTAGAATACACACACAATGGCCTAAAAACGAGGGTACACTCTTTTTAGGGTTTCACTCTGAGGGATGGTGGCTGAGAAGACCAGCCACATGTTCCTTTTATAGCCTCATCAAAGGAATTTAAGGTTTGGGTCTGAATAAGTTACGCCAGGCGTAACCTTGGGTACGCCCCGCGTACCTGAGGGGAAACGCGTCCAAATGAGGCGCGCGAGTACGCGCACCGTACACCTTGTACGCCCAGCGTACTCGCCTACCATGAAAACCCTAAATCATCAACTTAACCAAGATGTAAGGCCAAAGGGAGAATACCTGGATTTCGGGCTGTTACATGTAAGTTGAGTGAAATATCTTAAAGAAAGGTTTAAAACACTAGTAAAATGTAAGAGTAAAAGTTTTCTACTCTTGTACATTTGAAATTAGTAAGTTGTGATGTTTTGGACAAAACAAAGACCAACTAAGGCCAATTGTGTAAAGTGTTTGTCTTGATAAAGAATCCAAACTATCTCTTGAATATTCAGCAAGTGAGCCTTATGTGTCAAGAGGATAGTGGGAGTCTTAAAGATCTTGAAAGGATAATCACGAATAAAAACCTGTAAGTTTATCACTAGCACACGACTTGAGGTTTATAACCTATCATGTTGACATATTCTGTGCTCATTCCAGTTAAAGTTGGCTTTGCATATGACTTCTTAGAGTTCTCAATTGGTTGTATAACAACTTGGAAGCAATGGCCGACCCTTGAGCCGCCAGATGGCAAGAAATTAAGATTGAGTTCAATCCATATGAGTTTGGATTTGTCATTATCCTTGTCTTGTGACTATGGTTTTGACAATTCACATGGATAAGAACACATACACCATTAAATCTAAGTGTCATAAGGTTTCTCTCCGATTCATGAAAATGATGGTGAGGAAACACTTTCACTAAGTAGATTTTAACTAGATAGAAATTTTGATATTTGCATTCTCAAAGTCGTTAGCGGAGCATGTGTGGTTAACCGGCACACTAACCTGGACTTGTGAGAAGTGAAAAAGGTCTAAAAATTAAGACTATGATTATGGCATCCCTTTTCATAGTTCTTAAATTTTTATAATCACATGTGAGGTATCTAATGAAAGGTGTATGATTTTGATAAAGTCTTATCAAAGCAATCTAGTATCAGAAAACTGAACTTTGGTAAGAAAGTCAATAAAGTATTGATTTCTAGAAGTCCAGCTGATTTTTGAGTACATGTCAAAGCTAGTGGGAACATAAGTGTTATTCTAATAATCATCATGTTAGTGGGAGCATGATAATTATGATAAGTATTGCAAGTTAGCAATGTTAATTATAGAAAACAAAAGTTTCAATCCGTGAGGCTGTAGGGATTGAAAAAGTTGTTTTGCTATAATTAAGGGAGAGAAAATTATACTTCATTTCAATTCTAAAAGCTTAGATTGAGATTTTAGTCAAATTTAATCAAGGATATATATATATATATATATATATATATATATATATATATATATATATGAATTTCATGTTAGAATAGCTCAACATAAGGAAATTCTATATATGGGTTCATTATTTGCGTTCTAAAATTCGATTATGATTATGGCATCCCTTTTCATAATCTGAATTATGAGAACTTGGCAAATAGAAATGGAAATAATATAGCAAAAGGCTATTTTAGTCTTTATGTGAGACATCAAGAATCATGTCCCATATGCTTCGGATATAGGATCGATTACATGTGCTATAGTCATCTTTCTAAAATTTTCCAAACGCCTGGGGCATTAAGAAGGGAAAAGTTCTAGAACTAGATAAGACTAAAATGATTAAGCAATTGTCGAGGCCAATCTAAGGTTTACCAAAGATTGGTTGCTCAGGGACAGTTGGAAGTATAGTGTTAATTTTTGGAAGGATCATATTGACATATTTTGAAAAGAGGCAACTCTTGTTTAGAAGTGATAGTCCAAAAGGGAAATGTGGAAATGATCCCACTGCTGGAAGTTTTCAATAAATCTGTGTAACATTAGGAAACTTAATGCAAGAAGGATGCTTCCATGGAGTTGATGTCTATTGGAATGCTCTATAATGTTTGTTGTCAAGTCTTTGTGACTCTGTTCATAATGATTACAAGAGGATCAATGCATATAAGTTTAGAATCTAACAGATTTCGGAAAATGGCATGAATTTGGAATTCTTGCATTTGCGGAACGGATTTTAGACTGTGAAATGAGAATCGTTGGAGTTAAGTTCAATCGATCTATTTCACAAAGTAGAGATCATAGACAAACATAGTGTGCATACTTGGTGTATGGCAAAGCTATTGTTTAGAAAAACATATTGTACATGCTCGGAGCATGGGACAACTAGTGTTTTTTAATTCAAGAATAAATTTGATAGTTTAAACAGTATGCAATGAATAATGTGTAATCATATGGTGAAAAATAAAATGTGTTTTATTTATATTCATAAGTTCTGAGACCATATTGAATTCAATTATTCTTGTGTTTCATTTTCCATGTTTTGACTTCCAGAATAACTAGGTCGTTTTTCCTGAATGACTAAGTTATTCAAACCATCCACAGTCGGTCATATGTTGGAAGTAGATATGAATCAAGACTATCATGGGTTGGGCTTATAGAGGTCTAAGATGTTGGACAAGGTGGTGCTACAACACTCATGAGTGCTCATAAGTTCTGAGTATTGGATTCAACCCGCGCTCATTAGAATCACTTCATGGATTTTATAACGAGTGATCATGAGACGATAATATCTTATATTCTTCAAACCTAGAGATATGAGTTGTTACTATAAGTTGGTTGTACATTGATTGCATGAAAACGCATTCGGTAACTCGATGTTATAAAACGTGCCTTTGTGTATGATTCAGCAAGTAGTAAAACAAGCCATATGAGTCGAAGTTTATCCATTCCTTTACCTTCGGGATAAAAGAAATATTTGTGGGCCCCTTGATGAGTTAATGATGATACATGTGAGTGCTTGGCCAAGGCAGGACTGATTTGATTTGTTCAATTAGTCAGTCATCATAAATCGGAAACCGGGAAACAACAAATGGACAAAGCTAATGATTTTAATCCATGTCTCGGTCCATATGATATCTAGAATGGAGGAATGTATGATCCCTTATCTAATGGACAAGTCATTGACAAAGGTCAGAGTTAATCGACAAGGTCAGAGTTCGACAGCGGCTTTTGAGAGCTACGATTGCTAGTTAGGTTTTGAAGTCATACTCAATAATAGTTTTAGACTTATCCAAGTGGGAGACTATTGGATTTGTGTCTAAGTCCATAACTATAATTGGTATGTACTTGACCCGACTCGACATGGTCCATTTGGGTTGCATGGAATCAGAACATTTATGAGAAGAGGACATTTGTGACATACTAATATATTAGAAGTTCTAGTATATTAATATGAAATCATGTTATTTAATTAGTATTGATCAAGAATTAATTTGGATTTAATTTAGTGATCAAAAGAGACTAATTAAATATATCGGGATTGATTGTGAAAATCCTTAATTCTAATATATGTAGGCTTATGATCCAAGATTCCTTATGTTGGGTTTAACCCATGTGGTGACCCATGGATACTCCATAGAGGTTAAAACCAATGGAGCATAAGGAATGGGTAAAGTCATGAGTTACATGGTGTAACCCTAATAGCCACACTATATAAAGACCCCTTTAGCTCAAGAAATTGGAACTAGTTGTCACACCCCAAAACCGAGAACGACAGAAACGTTCTGGGGCGGAGGACATCATGTAGAGTATCACAACACAGTAAAAGTAAACAAGCAAGCAACATCATCCATTGCATTAAATATATAATTTTAATACAAGCGTGTTTTGTACAGTTATAGACACCAAAAATATAATGTAAATCAAAATAATAAGATGAGTCTTGGAAGCGCTCCATCTTCTCAAAAGCGGCCTCGGCACCAGTCTACTGATGACCTAAGAATACAAGTTATTTTTATAGAGTTTATCAGCATTAAGCTGGTGAGTTCATAAGTGTTTTAGTGTCGGTGTTTGTTATCAAAACGTTTGAGCATGTCGCAAGTGTAAGTTTGTAAAATGTATGTAAATGTTTGTAAGTATTTGTAAAAGTTTGAATCCCTCAGAAAAAACCTATATTTTCTATTAAAGTGGTCTTCTACCAAGGCTTAACTGTTTTGTATGTTCGTTTGTTGTAAAAGTGTGTAATTTCCCAAGTGTAACTATCATTAACAAAATATAGTTTGTACATTAATGCTTAAGTGAAATAATCACTAAATATATGTAATGGGTAAATTATTGTAGTACTGTAGTGTTGTATTATAGGAACTACTTCTATACTAACTACCTTCAACCAGATTTATATTAAGGTATCATGTGATTAATTGTACCATACTATTGACTGGTAACAACGACATACGAATGGTCGTAAAACGGAATGACGTTTAGCACCCGCAGACCTGCAGATCCGGCTGTAGCTAGAAACAAGGTGAAGGATAGTCAATCCAGTATAGATCTATACGCAAACTCATGCTCTCCCTCCAAGAGAATTCTGGCTACAACTCGGTCCATGACATTTAAGCCATGCTCCGATACAGTGGATCACAATTGTTAACGTATTCATGTATATGTAATGTAATGTTACTTGTTCTAGTATCGTTGTATATGTTCTCTTCCTAGTATACTTGTATATGTTCTCTTTCTAGTATAGTTATATATGTTCTCTTTCTAGTATAGTTGTATATGTTCTCCTAGTAATAAGTATTGACTCATGAATGAACTGACTCATTGATCTAGCAATTGTAGTAGTATGATCCTATGTTACCCCGATGGTAACTTACTAATGATGTAACTAATACGCATGAATATGGGAGTACTTTTATGTCTATATATGTACGCTTGATATATAATTAATATTGAAACGGCCATCGGACGGCTACCCGAAATCCCACCAGACCACATCCAAATCGAGAAAAAGGAAATAAGGCAGATGGCCTTCCTAAGCCCTTTAACATTTCTTATATATATATATATATATGTATATATATATATATATATATATATAAATATACATCTATGGGCATGCAATTTATAAGAAGTATAAAACTGTTTAAATAAAAGTATTTGATAAGTAAAAGAGTTTGTAAAGCAGTTTGAAGTAAAAATGTTTGATAAACAGTAATAAAATCATTGGTTTTATAGTTATTAATCACATGTGATTGATGTAATAACTATAAGTATTTAACTTGTATTCCCCCCCCCCCCCATAAAAGCATTTAAAACATTTAAAAGTATTTCAAAGGTTAATTACAGGGGTATGAACTCACTTGTGGTGAGTGGATTGGATTGAAGTGTCGGATACTGTGCTAGGTGGCAAACGGAGACTTGTTCACACGCACGAGCCTAGTTATCATATAATGAGCATATATATAACTAATTAGCCAAATAATAACTAATGAATTAATTTGGGACACTCTAGAACATGTAAACACTTTGTATAAGTGTTATAACTCCTAAGGGTTGCTTCTGGGTTGTTGTGGGACAGGGCTCAAGGGGTTTAAAGTTTCCAAGGACCTTGCATAGGTGTTTACTCTTCAATAAACTCCACATAAGGAGTTTACGGTCATAAACCCCTTGAGTTTACGGCCGTGAACTCCCAAACTTGATGGCATTTGGTGTTTTGAAGTGTTACTTGATTTCTAGAATAAGTTCTACTTTGTGGTTTAGTTCTTTGGGTAGTTTAGGGCATATAAACACTCCTTTGAGGAGTTTACAGTCCCAAGGCCAATTCCTGTGGAGTTTACGGCTGTAAACTCTCATGGGATGGATGTTTTTATTCTTTCAAGTCCCAAGCACATGTAGGATAGTTTCTAGGCATTTGTTTTAAGCTAAAGAAGGTCCTAGGCACACTTTGGTCCCCTTGATTGATGTTCACGGCCCAACCACATTAATACGGCCGTAAACTCACATAGTAAGGTGTCTTTGATGTTTTAAAGTCCACAAACTAGTTAGGATTAAATAGGGGTTAAAGTCCAAGGCTTTAGGAGTGATTTAAACACTCCTTGGCACTTGATTTTGGAGTTCACGGTCCAAGAACTTCTTGGGCCGTGAACACCCTAATCTTGGTGTTTTTCATTGTTTTCTAGTCCTAAATACGCTTACAAATAAGCCTAAGTCCGTCACTTATCAAGGGGAAAAGGCTAGGTAGCATTTAAGCCTTATATTGGAGTTTACTCTCCAAGAACGTTCTTGGGCGGTAAACTCCCGAATCTCACAGATTTGATATGTAAACTAAGTTATTAAACACATAATAAGCATTATAAGACAACTAGAGAAGTGTACTCACGATTTGGGATAAAAACCCGAAGATCCGTGAGAGAGAAAATGGCTTTTCTCTAGTTGGAAATGTGAATAATGAATGAATTTGGTTCAGAAATCTATTTATAGTCCTGAGATATTTTTGGCAGAAAATATTTTTATTCCAGAAATGCACTCTAATATTATAAAGTTTTGAAACACTCGAGTTTCACTAACCCATGTGCATCTACTCTCCTGATATCGCCTTAAACGTAAACCCTAATATACTCAAACTTATTCGGAAAAGTCTGAAATTCAATGTAACTGGTCAAGCTTCTATTGAATTGATAATGTTCGTACAAAATGGAAATTTCAGGTTGTCACATCATCCCCTCCTTAGAAGGAATTTCGTCTCGAAATTATAATTTAAGCAAATAAGTAGTTATAATCAACTAAGTAAAAAGATGGGGATATTTTAGTTTCATATGATCCTCGCGTTCCCAAGTGAATTATGGTCCTCGCTTGGTGTTCCAGCGAACCTTCACTATCAAGATACGGCTTTGCTTCGTCTGCTTGACCTCGCTGTCCATGATCTCTACCGGTTCTTCCACGAAGTTGAGGCACTCGTTGATCTCGATCTCATTGAGTGGGATTACAAGAGTCTCGTCGGACATATACTTTTTCAAGTTAGATACGTGGAATGTAGAATGTACGTTACGAAGTGCGTCGGGTACGTTGAGTTTGTACGCTACGGGGCCGATTCTTGCGAGAATCTCGAAAGGCCTTATGTACCTCGGATTAAGCTTCCCACGCTTACCGAAGCATATCAAGCCTTTCTAGGGTGAGACTTCGAGAAGGACTCGGTCTCCAACCTGAAATTCCAAAGGTTTTCTTCGCTTATCAGCGTAGCTCTTCTGTCGGTCTCTAGAGGCTTTCAATCGTTCACGGATCAGAACGATTTTCTCTGTCGTTTCCCGAATGATCTCCAGACCGGTGAGAGTACTGTCAGAAGCTTGCCCCCTAGCTAATTGGGTATCACCCACCTCAACCCAGCACAGAGGGGATCTGCACTTTTGGCCGTAGAGGACTTCAAATGGAGCAGCCTTGATGCTCGTGTGATAACTGTTATTATAGGAAAACTCAAAAAGTGGTAAATGAGTATCCCATGCCTTTCCAAAGTCAATCACGCAGGCTCTCAACATATCTTCCAGTGTTTGGATGGTCCTCTCACTTTGTCTGTTAGTCTGTGGATGGTAGGCTGTGCTCATGTCCAGCCTTGTTCCTAGGGAATGTTGTAGTGATCGCCAGAATCTTGAGGTGAACCTACTATCTCTATCGGAGATAATGGACATAGGTACACCATGTAGCCGTATGATTTCCCTAATGTATGTTCTTGTAAGTTTCTACATCTTGTCAGTTTCTTTGATAGCCGCGAAGTGTGCAGACTTGGTCAATCTATCGACGATGACCCATATGGTATGAAGTCCACCCGTTGTCTTGGGCAACTTGGTTATGAAATCCATAGTGATCCGCTCCAACTTCCATTCTGGAATCTCTGGTTGTTGCTGTAAACCGGAGGGCTTCTGGTACTCGACCTTAACCTTTGCGCAAGTAAGGCATTTACGTACGACGGTAGCAATCTCTGCTTTCATATTAGGCCACCAGTATAGCTTTTTAAGATCCAGATACATCTTATCTGAACCTGGGTGGATGGAATACCGAGTGTTTTGCGCCTCGGTCATGACCAAGTCTCGGAAACCACCGTTTTTTGGTGTCCAGATCCGGTTCATGAAATATAAGGCTCCGCTACCCTTGGCTTCTAAATTCTTATCCATTCCTATAAGGGATTCACTCGTCACATTTTTAGGTTTCATGGTTTCAAGTTGGGCTGCCTGTATTTGCTTAGACAAGTGTGAATGGATGGTTATTGACAATGACATGACCCTGCGACCAGAATATTCCTTCCGACTTAGGGCGTCTGCTACTACGTTGGCTTTACCCGGATGATAACGAATATCGCATTCGTAGTCACTGAGTAGCTCGACCCACCTTCGTTGTCTCATGTTGAGCTCCTTTTGATCGAATATGTGTTGTAAACTCTTGTGGTCGGTAAAAATAGGGCTTTTCGTTCCGTACAAGTAATGTCTCCAAATCTTCAGAGCAAACACCACTGCTCCTAGTTCAAGATTGTGGGTCGTGTAGTTAACTTCGTGTGTCTTCAACTGTCTCGAGGCATAGGCGATGACCTTACCTCGCTGCATCAGAACACACCCGAGCCCTTGATTCGATGCATCGCAATAGACTACGAAGTTTTCTATTCCTTCGGGAAGGGATAGTATTGGTGCAGTGCATAAGGCTCGCTTGAGTGTTTGGAACGCTCTCTCCTGTTTCTCTTCCCAGTCGAAGGCCATGCCTTTCTGGGTCAGTATTGTAAGAGGTTTCGCAATTTGGGAAAAGTTCTGTATGAACCTGCGGTAGTAGCCAGCGAGACCTAGAAACTGTCTAATTTATGTAGGCGTCTTCGGTGCTGACCAGTTCTCAATGGCCTTAATTTTGGATGGGTCCACGTGGATTCCCTCTTCACTTACCACATGTCCTAAGAATTCGACTCTTCGGATCCAAAACTAACACTTAGAGAACTTCGCATAGAGCTTCTCCGCTCGTAAAGTTCCTAGAACTTGTCGCAGATGATCGCCATGCTCTTCCATATTTCGGGAGTAGATCAGGATGTCATCAATGAATACAATGACAAACTGATCCAAGTAAGGCCGGCATACTCTATTCATCAGATCCATGAAGACTGCAGGCGCATTGGTCAATCCGAATGGCATCACCATGAAATCGTAGTGTCCGGAACAAGTTCGGAAGGCTGACTTAGGCACATCCTCCTCTAGTACTCGTAACTGGTGATATCCGGATCTCAGATCAATTTTGGAAAAGTAGTTCGCCCCTTGCAGTTGGTCAAATAGATCGTCTATGCGAGGCAGAGGGTAACGATTCTTGACCGTTAGTTTGTTGAGTTCTCTGTAGTCGATACACATCCGGAATGATCCGTCTTTCTTTTTAACGAACAAGACCGGTGCTCCCCAAGGTGAGAAACTTAGTCTTATAAAGCCCTTGCTGAGCAGTTCGTTAAGTTGACCAGATAGTTCCTGCATCTCTGCTGGTGCTAATCGGTAGGGCGACTTGGCTACTAGGGTAGCTCCTGGGACTAAGTCGATTCTGAACTCGACCTGTCATTGAGGAGGTAATCCTGGTAGCTCTTTTGGGAAGATGTCGGGGAAGTCGCTTACTACTGGAATTTTCTTTAGTTCTTTCGTCTCGAGGCTCGTATCAACGACGTGAGCAAGGAATGCACGGTATTCTTTACGCAGATACTTATATGCTTGAATACTTGATATAATATGAAGACTCGCACCGGGTTTGTCACCGTAGACGATAAGAGTTTCGTTAGACGGAAGGTTTAGACGGACTGCTTTCTCGAAGCACATGATGTCGGTGCGATGAAGACTTAACCAATCCATGCCAATGATAACGTCGAAGCTTTTTATTGAGACCGACATAAGGTCGATTGGGAATGAATGGTTATCTAGAGTTAGGGTACAACCTAAGTATATGCTATTCTTACTTTCAGTTTTTCCATTTGCCATTTCTACTGTGAATTGTTCCTTAAGTATGTGTGGTTGTTGCTTAAGCATGCGAGCAAATTTATGGTTCACGAAGCTTCGCTCCGCTCCACTATCGGACAGAATGCATGCATAGGAGTTATCGAGGAGGAACGTACCAGTTACCACCGTCGGGTCAGCAACTGCTTCCTCATGGCCTATTGCCAGTACCCTCCCTGCTCCGCCAGTATTCTTCGCTTTGGGGCAGTCCCTCTTGTAGTGGCCTGCTTCACCACATCCATAGCAGGTCGGGCTCGTGCCAGAGCCGGGGACTTGGGCGATCGGCTATGCCGGAGATTTATAGAAACGGACTGTGTGTCCTTTCCTGTTGCAGTTAGAGCACTGCATTTCACGGCAGGGGCCGTTGTGGTGGAAGTTGCATTTGTTGCACTTAGGCAAACTTCTAGCATACTGCCTCACCGGAGCAGTAGCAGCAGCAGGGGTTATCGCGGCATGCACAGCCACAACTTGCTGCTTTTTGGCAGCACGCTGTTTCTTCTTATCTTCCCAGAATTTCCGCTTAGTGTCAGCGGGTTTGGAGGGTTCCGGGATGGATAGGGTGGTTGTTGTTGCAGGGGTTTTGACTCCATGGTCAATGAGTCGTTGTGCCAGTCGCTTGGCAGTGTCGAAAGTAGCGGGGTTTGATGATAGGACATTCCCCTGATACGGAGGCACTAGCCCCCATATGTACCTTTCGATCTTTATTCCTTCAATGGGAACCATATTGGGGCAGAGGGCCACCAGTTCGATGAATCTGGTGGTATAAGCGACCACGTTGGTGCCCTTCATGGTCAGGCTCCAAAGCTCTTGCTCCAATTTCTGGATTTCGCCCCTTGGGCAGTATTCCTCAGTCATGAGGTCTTTCATCGTTTCCCAGCCCATGTCGTTGGCTACGACGAGGGTTAGAGCTTTAACGTGGCTGTTCCACCACGTCAGGGCCTTTCCTTCAAAGGTGCATGCGACGTATTTGACTTTGCTCGCAGCAGGGCATGAACAGATTTCGAAGACTGATTTAGTCTTCTTGAACCATTGTGAGAGGGAAATGACTCCGCCGGTGCCATGGAAGGACTTCGGCTTGCAGTTGGTGAAATCCTTGTAGGAGCACTCTCTCGAGTGCACAGGGGTTTCAAGCGGAATTGATTCAACAGGGGTTCCACCTCTGCTGGCATCAGAAGATTGATACTGAGCCATGGCAGATGCCACTGCTGCGGCTACGGCAGCATTCAGGGCTGCAGTATCGATGACCGGAGGCGGAGAAGGTGGTGGAGGTGCAGGGTTATTTCGGGGAGATTTGCGAGGAGGCATCTTTCAGCTATAAGTTTATAAAGATAAGCAAAGTGGTAAGAATCAATTTGTAAGTAGATTGAGAGTGACACATGGACTAACTAACCATAGCCCAATAGTTGAATGAGTGTTTGAGATCACAGCAAAGAATATTAGTAGGAAAACACAAGTGTACCGATTTTTCCCACAGATTAGATAGACGTCAATAATACTGGTATTATCGATGTAATAGGTTCAGGGAATATCGACCTAACAGTAGGTCTTACATCATACCATACGGAAAAGTTTGACAGTTCTCAGATTCCTAATTATAGTACTGAAAGTTAGGAATATTTTACAAACAAGTGCTACTTAGAGCACAGATGTTAAAGGCTATTCCTTAACCAAAAGACAAAGATGTACAAGACATCTTCTAATGGCGATGGGAAATCCTCAGGCGAACCCTAAGGTCTGCAACTTGACGAAACACCTCCTGAAGGTGTCGCTCCTGAGCCCTCTGACGGGCTCAAAGTTCCAAGACTTCAGCTCGGGAGGCAACCAGCTGTTGCTGCAGGGTTTCATTGATTCTCCGGGTCCGTTCCATGTCTTCTTCAAGACTGCGGATGTGGACTGTGTTGACACCAGAGTTGGCATCAATATCCATGACCTGGTCGATGGCTGCTCGACCTGGCTCAACATTACGAGCTATTCTGTAGATAATAACGGGCAGAGCTCGGTTAGCAGAACCACCTTTGCTGACATTGTAAAAGCTTCGGTCCCCAAAGTAAGGTAAGGGTTGACCCTGTTCGTCACTCCAGCGATTCAGGTTGGTTGCTCACAAGGGTGTAGGACCTAGAAAAGTTGGTCGGGGGTTGTTGTTCGGGGCTTGACCTACTAGCGGTAGGTTGTTGACTTCAGGCTCGGAGTCAGATTGGATGTTCATCTTCGGGCTCTTCTTCGATCCACCTGGCATTGCCTTCATTTAGAAAGTACAGGTCGCAGTGATGGAATCCAGCCATTTAAATCTACGCGAGAAGAGAGGTATAAGAATATAGTATATATGTAGCTAGTAGTACAAAATAAACCTATAATATTTTAAGTTTAGGTTCTACTGATCTTCATGTGGTATTGTTGGTAAGTTTTTAGACTTCTTAACATATCACAACCATTCTAGGGCATATGCTAATCACTCCTCAGACCAGCATAGTTAATCTGGCTATGCCATTCCTAGGACTAACCATACATCCCCGAGCTTACTTGTGATATTTAACAATCGTAATACTTTTGTTCTTGTCATTGTGACACTGATTTTAGTATGAATGTAGACTAGTATACTTAACTAATTATTTTAATATTTAAAGTATAGAGTCTTGGTCAGAGTGCTTTAATCCCTAATGGGTTTATAGTTTAGTATATCTTTTATGGGTTGATATACTTGATTCACTATAAACAATGCTCTGATACCAATCTATTACACCCCAAAACCGAGAACGGCGGAAACGTTCTGGGGCGGAGGACGTCATGTAGAGTATCACAACACAGTAAAAGTAAACAAGAAAACAACATCATCCATTGCATTAAATATATAATTTTAATACAAGCGTGTTCTGTACATTTATAGACACCAAAAATATAATGTAAATCAAAATAATAAGATGAGTCTTGGATGCGCTCCGTCTTCTCAAAAGCGGCCTTGGTACCTGTCTACTGATGACCTGAGAATACAAGTTATTTTGAAAGTGTTTATCAGCATTAAGCTGGTGAGTTCATAAGTATATTAGTGTCGGTGTTTGTTATCAAAACGTTTGAACATGTCGCAAGTGTAAGTTTGTAAAATGTATGTAAATGTTTGTAAGTGTTTGTAAAAGTTTTAATCTCTCAAAAAAAACCTATATTTTCTATTAAAGTGGTCTTCTACCAAGGCTTAACTGTTTTGTATGTTCGTTTGTTGTAAAAGTGTGTAATTTCCCAAGTGTAACTATCATTAACAAAATATAGTTTGTACATTAATGTTTAAGTGAATTAATCACTAAATATATGTAATGGGTAAATTATTGTAGTACTGTAGTGTTGTATTATAGGAACTATGTTGTACTAACTACCTTAAACCATATTTATATTAAGGTATCATGTGATTAAGTCTACCATACTATTGACTGTAACAACGACATACGAATGGTCGTAAAACAGAATGACGTTTGGCACCCGCAGACCTGCAGATCCGGTTGTAGCTAGCAGCAAGGTGTAGGATAGTCAATCCAGTATAGATCTATACGCAAACTCACGCTCTCCCTCCAAGAGAATTCTGGCTACAACTCGGGCCATAACATTTAAGGCATGCTCCGATACAGTGGATCACAATTGTTAACGTATTCATGTATATGTAATGTAATGTCACTTGTTCTAGTATCGTTGTATATGTTCTCTTCCTAGTATAGTTGTATATGTTCTCTTTCTAGTATAGTTGTATATGTTCTCTTTCTTGTATAGTTGTATATGTTCTCTTAGTAATAAGTATTGACTCATGAATGAACTGACTCATTGATCTACCAATTGTAGTAGTATGATCTTGTGTTACCCCGATGGAAACTTACTAATGATGTAACTAATACACATGAATATGTGAGTACTTTTATGTCTATATATGTACGATTGATATATAATTAATATTGAAACGGCCTTCAGACGGCTATCCGAAATCCCACCAAACCACATCCAAATTGTGACAACCCGACATTTTGAGTCAATATAACGAAACACCAGTCAAACTTAAACCAAAATTTAACTTTCTTAAAATCGTATTTGGGTTAAATACAGTAGTAGGAATCGTATCAAGGTTTTCGTACATATAAAGAACACTAAAATCTGAGTTATAACGGAGAAGTTATGACCAACCGAAGATTCTCGGCAAAACCAGGCAACACCGATTAAACGAAAAACGCGAAGTTTCAATACAATAACATTTAGCCTTAGGTATCTAAACGATAATCGTAGATTACGTTAAACCATGATCATGCATAATAAGAACGCCCAAATCTGACTTCGTATGAGGAAGTTATGATTTTTCGAAGTTTCTAACCAAGCAGTAGACAGCTAAAAACTCAAAATAGAGATCGAGCGGTCTTTAGCCGACACAACCTAAACAAAAGTTAGAGAGCCCGACAATAGGAGTATATCGTGTCCCGACCTATTAATTGAAATATAATTATGGATTTTTAACAAGAATATCGTGTCCCGACCTATTAATTGAAATATAATTAAAAATAAAGTCAAAATTAGCCGACGGAGTCTAAATGAAAGTTGTAGAGTATTTTCTTACCTTCGCGTGGATATAAAGAACGTCAAAAACGGAGCTCGTATGCGAAAGTTACGCATTTTAGAAGTTCTTGGCACGCACTTCAAAGTCATATCCGAAGGAGTATGCCCTGCGTACCCTCGTACGCCCAGCGTACTCGGATACTAGGCTCCGGATAGTCCACGTCGACCAGACACTTCGCCCAAGGATGCGGTCAGCAGTGATGCAAGCGAACGCCCTGCATACCTTCGGAGTACGCCCCGCGTACGAGGAACGCCCCGTGTAAGTCCGAAGTACGCCCAGCGTACCGAGGACCTCCAGCTCCTATAAATAGATTGCGAGAGTGCCGGTTGTTTTCACTTTTTCGCCTCGTTTTTCGTGCCGACAACATCCCGGCTTCCCGGTTTCATATCCAAGCTCCGACGAAAGTCTGAAGCCCCGAGACCCCGAGAATCTCGTCACTTTCCGGTCGAGTTGCCGCCCGGGAAAATCTCGTTTTCTTCAAATCACGCGCTTTCTTCGGTGAGTTCATACCCCTATAATCTACATTTTTAAATGTGTTATCAATACTTTTTTTTATATATACACTTTTAAGGGGGGGGGGGGGGGGGGGGGATACAAGTAAACACACGATTATTATCGTGTGTAACTCAAAGTTTCACTAAATACTCATTTTTATCATGTAAATCATATGTGATTCATAACCATTATATGGAATCCTTTGTACGGAAAACATAACACGATATCATCTTATCTGTTGAAATTAAATATGTTGTTATACGTCTACGAATCAAACAGTTTATTTATACCTTGAGTACATGTGTTCATTTATGTCACCACAAAAAGTTACACATTGCATAACAAGTGAGCATCACACTAGGGTTTACTATACAAACGAAACGAACTTTTGGAAAAACTATAATAGTTTACGAAAAACATTTTTACATGTTAAAAACTCTTTATCAAACTGTCTTACATACTTTATGTTTCCTTTCAAACACTGTTAGAATCATATTTCAAACAAAGGTCTTCTTATACTTAAAATTGTTCTTATCAAACAAACTACTTTCAAATCGTTTTATAAATTGACATCAAGTCATCACTTCTTATTTATTAAACTTCTCAAAGGTTATACAAAACTTCTTTTATATTTTATTTGTCAAATGCACACCTAAACACGTATGGTTATATATATATATATATATATATATATAACATGTATACAGATATAGACATAAAAGTTTTCTATTCAGTTGGTTCAGTACCTTTGAGTAGCAAAGGCATATTTCGATTATGCACACACACTACTTGTAACTATAATAGGCATAGTTAAGATATACTATTTACCATTCCAAGTACCAGGAATCATACAAGATTCAGTCTATTCATGAGTCTATACAAATACAGTACATGCTATGCGAAGAGATACAATTATATACAATTAAAAGGCATACAATCTTAAGACATACAATTACAAAAGCATACAACTTCAAGACAGACCATTTCAAGGAATACAATTACATGAGATAGTATACTAGATATTCATAAAATTTTATATACTACAAGTACCATACCAAGAAGGTATTTTCATATAAAAACAAATGGACATTTTCATACGTAAATCTGTTTTATACTAGGCTGTGAGACGCTTCATGTACTTTCGAGTATGCATTATTAAGTCATGTATTATATACCATAATCCCTTGTAGGGGGAGCATGATACTTGTGTATAGATCTATACGAGATTGACAGTCCCGCACCTAAACTGTTAGCTACAGTTAGACCGACAGTTCTGGGGTGACAAATGTCATAACATTCCAACGCCTGAAGAACGTTGTTACAGGCCGTCAGTGTCAACAACATGGTTATAAAACTCACATGGAGTATTAAAAACACGTTGATTTACGGAGTTATCATATACCTTAGCAATTATAACTGTACACAAATCTACTGTTTTAGACATGAAAAACATCATAGTAGTACATTTTTGGGACTTTTAAACTACCACCCACTTATAAATAAATATTGGATTTCTGAAGCAAACATTCAAAACAGTCGAGTCTTGGTAGAAGGCTACAATTTATACTAGTAGAAAATATGGGATTTTCTAGGGTTTTCAAACGTTTACAATTACTTATAAACATGTTCGTTGGTACAAACTTTCCTTCAAAAACATTTACAGGTCTTTCTTTACAGCTTTACAAATCAAAGTCACATAAATACTTATGAATTCACCAGCATTATTGTTGATACTCGCTTTCAAAATAACTTGTATTCCCAGGATACGGATAGACAGGTACGACTACCAGGCTTTGTGAAGACGGAGCGATCAAGACTCGTCTTTTATTCTTGAATATTCATTTTGTAGAATTATACTATGAAAGAACTCAAATGTAATTAAAATTATACTATTAATGCAATGGATGATGTTGTTGCTTGTTTACTACTTTGCATTGTTGTGATACATTACATGACGTCCTCCGCCCCAAAACGTTTCCGTCGTTCTCGGTTTAGGGGTGTGACACAAATCGAGAAAAAGGAAATAGGGCGGATGGCCTTCCTAAGCCCTTTAAACATTTCTTATATATGTATACATATATGGGCATGCAATTTATATGAAGTATAACAAAGTTTAAATAAAAGTATTTGATAAGTAAAAGAGTTTGTAAAGCAGTTTGAAGTAAAATAGTTTGATAAACAGTTTCAACAGTAATACAGTCATTGGTTTAATAGTTATTAATCACATGTGATTGATGTAATAACTATAAGTATTTAACTTGTATTCCCCCCCCCCCATAAAAGCATTTAAAACATTTAAATGTATTTCAAAGGTTAATTAAAGGGGTATGAACTCACTTGTGGTGAGTGGATTGGATTGAAGTGTCGGATAGTGTGCTAGGTGGCAAACTGAGACTTGTTCACACGCATGAGCCTAGTTATCATATAATGAGCATATATATAACTAATTAGCCAAATAATAACTAATGAATTGAGTTGGGACACTCTAGAACATGTAAACACTTTGTATAAGTGTTATAAGTCCTAAGGGTTGCTTCTACGTTGTTGTCGGACAGGGCTAAAGGGGTTTAAAGTTTCCAAGGACCTTGTATAGGTGTTTACTCTTCAATAAACTCCACATAAGGAGTTTACGGTCGTAAACCCTTGAGTTTATGGCCGTGAACTCCCAAACTTGATGGCATTTGGTGTTTTGAAGTGTTACTTGATTTCTAGAATAAGTTCAACATGGTGGTTTAGTTCTTTGGGTAGTTTAGGGCATAGAAACACTCCTTTGAGGAGTTTATGGCCCCAAGGCCAATTCCTGTGGAGTTTACGGCCGTAAACTCTCATGGGATGGGTGTTTTTATGCTTTCAAGTCCCAAGGACATGTAGGATAGTTTCTAGGCATTTGTTTTAAGCTAAAGAAGGTCCTAGGCAGACTTTGGGCCCTTGATTGATGTTCACGGCCCAAGCACATTAATAGGGACGTAAACTCACATAGGAAGGTGTCTTTGATGTTTTAAAGTCCTCAATATAGTTAGGATTAAATAGGGGTTAAAGTATAAGGCTTTAGGAGTGATTTAAACACTCTATGGCACTTGATTTTGGAATTCACGGTCCAAGAACTTCTTGGGCTGTCAACACCCTAATCTTGGTGTTTTTGATTGTTTTCTAGTCCTAAATACACTTACAAATAAGCCTAAGTCCGTCACTTATCAAGGGGAAAAGGCTAGGTAGCATTTAAGCCTTATATTGGAGTTTACTCTCCAAGAACGTTCTTGGGTGGTAAACTCCCGAATCTCATAGATTTGATATGTAAACTAAGTTATTAAACACATAATAAACATTATAAGACAACTAGAGAAGTGTACTCACAATTTGGGATAAAAACCTGAAGATCCGTGAGAGAGAAAATGGCTTTTCTCTAGTTGGAAATGTGAATAATGAATGAATTTGGTTCAGAAATCTATTTATAGTCCTGAGATATTTTTGGCAGAAAATATTTTTATTCCGGAAATGCACTATAATATTATGAAGTTTTGAAATACTCGAGTTTCACTAACCCATGTGCATCTACTCTCCTGATATCTCCTTAAACGTAAACCCTAATATACTCAAACTTATTCGGAAAAGTATGAAATTCACTGTAACTGGTCTAGCTTCTATTGAATTGATAATGTTCGTACAAAATGCAAATTTCGGGTTGTCACACTAGTGATACTTATATGAGGGCTAGCCAATTTGAGCATGAAGTGTCTTCTTTTTATGGTTATTCCAAGTGTTGATGATGTTGTGTGAACCATTTGAGGTGTCAGACTTGGGGCACTAGGCTCTCGAGCTTCATGGATTTAAGCTACGTCAACAAGGTATGTATTTCTATCTAGTTTATTATTCAAGTATCAACAGATAGTATGCTAGTTAGGGTAATACCTTGGAATATTCATATTTGCATGTATAATAGAGAAAACATAGATCTAAGGTATTTAGGGTTGCATGTACACTTAGGAGTGTTAGAATGCTCAAAACCCAACACAGACTCCTACCAGTGGATATACTGGTACCCTTCCTTGGTGCAACAAGTGCAGCTACCATCACCGTACTCCCGGGCCATGTCGTGAACGTCTCTGGAACAACTGTGGCAAAAAGGGCCACCTTGCTCGAAACTGCAGAAAACCTGCCCAATCAACAAATCAATCTTCCGGAGTGGGTGTCGGTCAAGCCTGCTATAATTGTGGTGAAGTTGGACACTTCAAGCGAAAATGCCCTTAGGAAGCAACATCTGGCAACACTGGGCGAGTCCTAGCTATAAGACAAAATGAGGCAGCCACCGATGCCACCGTTGCCACAGGTATATTCCTCCTCGATAAATCTGATGCCTAGAATCCTTTTCGATTCTTGTACTGAAAGAAAATTTGCTAACTATCAATTCAGACACCTTTCTAAACTTAATCCTTCGTTAGTAACCGAAACGTGTACCGTCAAGATGGCTAACCAGTGAGAAAGAGAACACTAACGTCATACCCATAGGTTGTATCCTTAATCCGGACGATTATTCTTTTTCATTCGATCAAATGGAAAACTTTTCATGAAATGCTTTGATGCTATCATTGGCATGTAATGATCAGGTCTCATTCATGTTGTTATTCTTGGTTTCGAAAAGGTTGTCCGTCTAAATCTTTCCTCTGATCCAATTCTCATGATCTTCGACAACGAACCTAAATCCAACCTTCGCATCACTTGGTACATCAATACTTAAAAAGTTTCCCCAAAAGTAGGGCCATGCATTCCTCGTCCATGTGATCATCAGGAAACGAGAAGTCTGCAACTCTTTCCCTGATGTCCTTCCTGATGATATTCCGATAACTCCTTCCGAACGTCTAGTCAAGTCTCGTCTCGACCTAATCCCTGGAACTACCTTGTAGTCAAACCTCCGTGAGGATGATGTGTCCAAGATAGCGGTCAGGGCTCGATATGGTCACTACGAGTCAGTAGTGGTGCCCTTCGGTCAAACCACTTTACCTGGTCATGTAGTAAGCAAAGCAGCCATACCCGCAGACCTTTCCAAAAAACAAAGCGATAGAGACTTAGTCGGAACCGAAGATACCCATAGAAACTCGTCAATTCTTAGGTCCCGCCAGCTATTATCGCAGACCCACCCAGAAATTTCTTTCAGAATCATCAAACCCTTAACTATCCTTCCACATGAAGATGTACCCTCTTGTTGGAGCTTATGACCTGTTGAATGTCTTATCCCAGAAAGGCATGATATGCTTTGGGAAGTGCATAAAACTTCACCCATGATACATCGGACTTTTCGAAATCCCCGCCAGAATCGGAACCGTGAACTACAAACTTCGACTATCTCAAGGACTCGGTAGTATCCATCCTGTCTTCCTCATCTCGAATCTTTAGAAGTGCCTGCCCAACGAAACCCTAGTAATTCCGAAATCAACGAAAGTCTGAACCCCCATGGAAGAACAAATTGAGATCATGGATCGAGAGATCAAACGTACGAACCAAAGCCGCATCCCGATAGTGAGCGTTCGTTGGAATGTCAAGCGGAGACCCGATTCCACTTGGGAGCATCATGACCCCAATTAGTAGATTCATCCACATCTATTTTCAATTCATGAACAGTATCTTAATCTTTGAATTTCGGGAGGAAATTCCCTCTAACGGGGGGATAATGTGACAACTCGAAATTCTTTCCGTCATTATAAACCCGTTCCGTTAATAAAATTCGTCGTTTTCGAATTGTTTCCGTTTCGTTATTAAATTAAGTCATTAAATTTGGGTCGTTTATTATGACTGAATGGGTGTTCAAACATGATAATAACTCAAGAAAATATTATAAATTAATAATTAGAGAAATTTTAGTTTCGACCATATCGGGTTACGACAACTTAATCGGGTGCGACCAAAAGCCACGTCTAACATCGGTATCGGGTAGAATTCCACCGTGTCCCAAACTTGGAACATACTTAAAGTGGATTAAGCTTCTATTTGAAGATTTTGCACTCTCTCACTACTCTCTCTCTCTCTCTAACCTCTCTCCTCAATCCAAACTTAAGGTCCGAAATCATCAATTTAAGGCTCCAATTCATCAAGGTAACTCCCCTAACTCATTGATTAGCATCCTTAGCCTTCAAATTCATGTTTAATCTTTGAAAAAGGACCATATTCATGTGTTTACGGCCCTGGAACATGCTTGGGCCGTAAACAAACATAAAAGGGGTTTTTGAGCCTTAAAACCCTTCCAAATCACCTTTAGGGCTTAGATATGGCATAATGGCTTAATGAAAAGGACTTAGAACACATTGAATCCAACTTGTTGGGTTGAAGATTCATTTGAAGATTGCGTCAATGGGCTCGGCTGTTAGTCCATTTAGTTTTGTATTCCGGTTTTGGGTCTGTCCATACCGTGAGCTTGCTAGGTTACTATATAAGTATATGCTTGCATGCATATTAGGTTAATGATTTTTACGATTGATTGAGACGATTACGATAGCATTACGTTTATTTATCATTCTTGTAACCTACTAATCCTCTACAATTGATGTTCTTAATCGAGCTCTTCTGAGGATTTTGTTTTAATCATTCGACACGTTTGATTCATCGTTGAGTTGTTCTTTATTTTGCATTCGTTCTTACTGTTTAAATATTTATTTACCTGTTTAAGATCTAATCGATCTTCAAGATTAAGTTTTAATCTCATCAATTGGTATCAGAGCAGGAGGTTGTGTAATCGATACACATCTTTTCTGTGAAAAGGTTTCAATTAGGGTTTTTCCGCAATCACTGATATTTATTGAGCCGTCATCTCATTATTGACGTATCTTGATATTTATTGTTTTGCCCTAATCTGATTTATTACAAGTCTGATCTTTAAACAGGTTTTTCGATCATAATAGACGAGTCGCAATCAAACCCCATCAATATTTCCAACAGCATCGGTTCAACCACGAAGATTCCAATCCTATATACCCATGATTATGAAGTCTGGGCGCATCACTTCGAAGACTACGTGATAGGATCTGAGGATAATGGATACCTCATATGGGAAGCTATCATTAATGGACCTTTTTCTCATTCTGCAACGTCCAGGATTATCAAAACTCAAAAGGAGTACAATGATCTGCTGAAGGATGTTAAAGATATTGCACAAGATGAAAAGGATAAATTCCAGTGCAATATCAAGGCGTTAAGATTGATAAGATTCGCCCTTCAGTCCGACACCTTCAGGTTGGTCAGCTCATGCACGACGGCAAAGGAAGTTTGGGATAGACTTCACGAACTGTACTCTACAGACAAGGATCTTGAACATTCTATCCAAACCTTGCTCTTATCTGAGTTTGGAGAATTCAGGCAAGGAGCAGAAGAAACAGTGACCCAGACGTTCAATCGCTTTAATCATCTTCTCAGCAGGATGATCAAACATGACATCGAAAGGAAGCTAATCGAGCAGAAGGTTACATTCTTAAATGGTATGAGGTCTAAATGGAGAGCAGTGGTGTCTACAGTCAAAGCCCATGAGCAGTTTAAATCATATTCTTTGGCGAAACTGGTGGGTATTCTCAAGTCCCAGGAGAAGATTGTACTGCAGGAGAAGAACGTTGTTTCAAGCCTTGGTTCGCTGGCCCTCCTGTCAAAAAGTAAAGCTGTGATGGAAGATGAAGACCTTAACTTGAAGGAGTATGACCTCACGTCTGAGGATTATGCTATGATGGTGTCTAACCCCAAGAGGTTCATAAAGAAGAGATTCCCCAGCAATAAAAACCGAAACTGGTAGGGGAGTTATAGTTCAGAAAAAGTTAACAATGAACCGAAGGTTGAAGAGCCCAAGAAGGAACCGAAGGTGGATGGTGATTCTGGAGTAAGCTGTTACTACTGTGGTGGGAAAAACCACTATGCTAAAGATTGTGTCCTTAAAAAGATGGCTGAAAAGGATGATGAAAAGGATGAGGAAGCCGTGCTGCAGAAAAGGCTCGATGAGATGAGAAAGAAGAAGTCTACCGCTAACCCTTCCATGAATGCTCTTATTGTGTAGGGTTCGGTTGCTGATGACGAGTTCGGTAGCGTGGAAGTTTGGTCTACCGACTCAGAAGACGATGAAGTGAGGAAGCCCACTCATGGAAAGGCTTATGTGGCAAAGGAGGAGAGCAGTGGAGGAAGATGCTTCATGGTGTCTGATGTATCTCAGATGAGGGGATACAACACTGATAGTGGAAGCAATGAACCGAAGGGGCAGGAGGACATGTGCTTTACGGCCAAACCACTCAGCCAGCAGTTCAATGAGCTTGATGAACTGATAAAGAAGGTACAATCGGTTTTCATTTCATTTAAAGTACCACAATCCTCATATGAGAAAGAACTAAAAAATGTTAATACAAGAATTTCTCATCCAGATAGTAGCTTAACTCAAACTCGAGTCACCAATTCTAACCTAACTGATCAATTAAGCAGGGTGTCTTCGAAGAGTGAGGAGCGGCGCATGTGGATCGAGTTGAAGGAGTCTGAATTAGTTAAAATAAAAGACGAAAACATTTATTTACAAAGAGACAATTTAAAGTTGTTAAAACAGCGGAATGTTTTTTGTTTAATTGCAAAACGTCTTTATTCTAATATTACTCAGCTTCACTTGGACTGTGAAATAGGCCAAAAGATCCATCGCATGATTTTGCCCTTCCTTGAGTTTAAGGAGGATGAAATCGATGCCGAGGCATATAATTGTGAGAGTGTGATATCATCTGATGACGTCAATCCAACCTACATGTATGGACTGGACAAAATAGAATCTTTCATTAAATCCAAGGACCACAAGGACATGCTCAAAAACCTTTTGGATGAAAATGATAGACTCAAACTGAGAACCGAAACCATACAAAAATTTGACTCGTTAAACGCCAACTTGAGCTCAGAAAACAAAATAGATGTTGAAAATGCATCTGAGCTTAATGAGGACGACAACATGAGTGAAATTTCTGTAGAGGACACGGTTGACTGCTCAGAATTTGTAAAAAGCGAACCTGAAAACCACAAAAATCTAATTTCTGAAAATTCTGTGGAGTTCGCACGATTGTCCCAACAAAAGTCCCCGATCTTAGCAGAGAAAGCGGTTGTATATCAAAAGGTCAGGACCACTCCAAATCAATTCTACAAGGTCACTGGAGTAACCGAACATCAGACCGCTGAACTCAGAGCTATTGTAAACGAAGACAAATGCAGATGGTTGCGATGAGTACTTCTGGTCAGCTCCAATAGATAATGCAAACGAAACGGTAGGCCTATCAGAAAGAACCTCATGGATGAGTAAAGGTAGATACATACCAGAACCTTTGAATAAGCCAGACAATTTCGATGAGCCAAGCACCAGTGGTATGAAAGACATTCCTCAAGAGAATGCATGTTCGGCAAAAGAAGACATTCCCTCTAGTTCCTCAGTTCAAAGTGAAACTCCCAAAGCTCAAAGTGAACCTGCTAAGGAGAAACCAAAAATAAAAGCGAATATTCATCATCAACCGAAGCAGATGAGAAATAAGAAACGTGAAAGGAACCAGAGATACAGGAAGAATCTCTCTGAAAGGAGGCAATTCTGTCAATCCCAGAATGCATACTTCTCACATCAAGACAAGAAGCATCTTAAGGAGCTCAACGAGAAGGTTGACTTACTTCTCGCTTCATCTTCCAACCAACAGTCATCTCTCTCTGAAGCCGCTCTTCAGAAGATTGTTGATGCCTTCTCCAGGGCTGAGCATGATTCGGTAGCCTCAGCCACTGCCGCCATAGACGCCTCCACAAAAGCCTGTGAGGCTGCGACCGCAAAAGTCAATAAACTATTCTCAGACGCTTCTATCCTGTTGCAGTCCTTACAGGAAAGCGCTGACACCACCAAGACAACTTTGGAACCGATTGTTCAGCAATTGGCAAAGTTTGTCTCAACGGAGTTGACATCGTTCACTACCCTTCGCCAAACCTTAAGCGACGACAACTCGGCCCTTCGTGCCTCCATCAATGAGCGCCTCGCTAAGCTTCAGGAGGATCTCGCAGCTGAAAATTCATTGATGGACATTCTGGCAAGCAAAACCACCGCCCTTAAGGTCAAGAGCATGCAGCTTTCAAACTCACAGCAACAGGTTGAAGCTCTTCGATCCGAAAGGGAGGTCATCAAGTCATGTGTTTCGGATGTACACGCTGCCTTATCCAACATCCTGGAAGCACACGATCCGATTCTAAACCATTTGGTGAGGCAAACCCTTGCTGAAAAGCTTTCTCCTACCATGGACCTTCTCAACAAAATTGAAGGCTTACCCAGTTTCGTGTCCACTCCGAAACAAGGGGGAGAAGAGTTGAAGTCCGGATCGAAACCACCTCCTTCCTCCAAAGCTACTCACACAACCGAACCACCTCCAACTGGTCAAGCTTCGGGTTCGGGTGTGAAGGATAAAGGGAAAAACATAGCTGAGGAAGAAGATGATGATGAAGATGATGAAACCATTGCTGACTTGTTGAAACGAAAGAACAGTCGCAATGTTGATAATGATGTTAATCGTGTGGCGCGAGAAGCTGAAGAAGCCGAACGCAAGCAGAAGGAAGCGCACGATCTCCTCGAGAGCAGGAAAACTCTCTTCCCTGCCTAGACTCGGGAGCGAATGATTAAGGAGGCCATAGATACTCCTAGCATCCTATGGATCGAGCCGGTTATCTCATTCGACTGCTATAATTCTGTCGATTCGCAGTTCGACATGCCGCTGACTCGAAAGGCGTTTATCTTCCACGCCTTCTCTAACATTTCTGAAGTCCCTCATCCGAACCCTGAGGTGGATAGGGAGTTGATCGAATTTTATCTGAAGGCTGCTCGTCCTCAGTATTTAACATGGAGCGCCCAGAAGATAGTGAACGTTCGTGTTTGAAGCCTTACATCGAAGGAAGATTCATCAATGTTCGGTTCAAGGTGATTCGAGGATCTGCAAGAACTGCACATCATATTTCCCTGGCAGATCTACCAAACTTAAATCCTCATGATTGGATCGTTCTGCATAACATTCTCTTGACAAATGAAGCTGAATATGGTCCGATTATAGAACATAACAAGAGGATGATTGTCTGTTATATCATGGAGGTTGCCCTAATGGATCAGGAGGTTGCCACAGTCTTCAAGAAGAAACCGAAGATAGCTCCTGTGGGATCAGCCAGTGATCTCAATCAAATGAAGATGGGCAAGATCGACCCGAGATGCAATTCGGTCATGTTCACTAGAGCAGAAGGACAGAAATGTCTCTTTGCTTTAGCTGACAAACATCTTTACACCACTGCTTGTCTGGAGCATGTGTTATCGATCATCCGAAGGTGTAAAGAGAATTCAGCGGATGATGTTAAGTACTTCAATGACATGATCTAGTGGTACATTAGGTTTAGGCAGACGATACTGGCTCTTATCTCTCGTCTGTTTAACACCGTGAAGAAGAAAGTACCTGCCTCCGCTGCTGGCCCAAGTAACAAGTGAAGATCTCGCTCCAATTGATGCAAAGGGGGAGATTGTTGGGTTAAAGATTCATTTGAAGATTGCGTCAATGGGCTCGGCTGTTAGTCTATTTAGTTTTGTATTCCGGTTTTGGGCCAGTCCATACCGTGAGCTTGCTAGGTTACTATATAAGTATATGCTTGCATGCATATTAGGTTAATGATTTTTACGATTGATTGAGACGATTACGATAGCATTACGTTTCTTTATCGTTCTTGTAACCTACTAATCCTCTACAGTTGATGTTCTTAATCGAGCTCTTCTGAGGATTTTGTTTTAATCATTCGACACGTTTGATTCATCGTTGAGTTGTTCTTTATTTTGCATTCGTTCTTACTGTTTAAATATTTATTTACCTATTTAAGATCTAATCGATCTTCAAGATTAAGTTTTAATCTCATCACAACTTTTAAGGAGTAAACATGAGTTTACTGCCCAAGAACATGCTTGGCCGTAAACTCATATTCATGGGGAGTAAACTCAAATTTGAGTGGTTAAATGCCACTTAAACACACCAATAGCCTTGGATTAAAGTCTAGAACCAACCACAATCGATTTAGAGGCCATAAACATGTTGAAAACCCTCCCTTTAGGAGTTCACGACCGTAAATCCCCCGAGAATGGGTTCCTGGGCCATAAACTCACATACACAATTCAAATGATGCCCTAAATTCATTCTAAGGCTTGTAAAATTGGTTTGAATCACATATGATTAATGTAGGGCCATCTAAGCAAGAAAAGAAAGATTACGGTCGTAAAATCCTAGTTCACGGCCTTAAACTCGCATTGATGGTCTCTTTGGTGGTTAAATCCATTCCTATGTCTTAGATTAAATCTTAGCAACATTTCACATGTGTTATTTGACCATTAAGCACCTTAAAACCCATCAACCATGAGTTCACGGCTGTGAAATCATGTGGTCATAGTCTTAGGGCCGTAAACTCCCGAAGGAGTTTCCTCTTGAAGAGCAAACTCATTATCTAAGCCCTATACGTCCGTAGATGTCACCCGGGTCACTCCAAACACTTGATTTGAAGTGTTTTCGCGCCTTGGAGTGTATAATCATATATGATTAGTGATTCACAGTCTAATTAGATACATTTGTATATCATTTCATATTACATAGGAACCTCGCGCGTTATCAAGCCCCGAATTGACACTTAGCATCCTAGACGACACGTTCCTCGACTGGTGAGTTCATACCCATACCCTTTTTCCATGTTTTCATGGGGGGAATACAAGCAAACTATAAATGTTTTCAAAACCTAAAACTGATATATTTCTATAAATATCTGGCTAACCTTTAGATATCTTTACCCCTTATGTATTATGTGGAGCATAAGGGATGTTTTATCGATTATAATTACATGGATTTCAGTAAAAGAAACAATCAAATTATTATGGGAATAATTTGGGATCTGTAGTTCTTGTTTAACGAGTACTAATTTTTGTAAAGTTATTAGATAAACTATGTCTGATTCAGTTCATATCTATTTAATTTAGAGTATATTGCCAGATAATTCTATTGTATTAACTGTTTTCACTGTATTATGTTTCAAAACGATTAGTATGTTTGATAACGTCTGAAAACACCGTGAATAATTTAATACTAGCTTGTGAGATTCGTCATTACCCTTTGGGTTATCAGTAAATCCTCCCCGGAAACATAACCAGAGTCTCCTGGAGGGAGAGCGTGGAATTTGTGAATAGATCTATTCGGGACTGACAATCCCACACCTAAACTGATAGCTACAGTTAGGCGGGTATGCCCGGGGTGACAAATTTTGGATATCGTCCGACGTCTGACGAACGTCAAGGAGGTCTCGGTGTCGCATCAGCATGGTTACCCGACTCATAATACGTATTAATATAAGTTTATTCACGGATTTGATTTTATATCTATTTTCAATCTATAGTATCTATATCTAGTATGGGATGTTAATCCCATGGTTTTGAATCTATATCTAGTACGGGATGTTAATCCCATGGTTTTGAATCTATATCTAGTATGGGATGTTAATCCCATGGTTTTGAATCTATATCTAGTGCGGGATGTTAATCCCATGGTTTTGAATTTATATCTAATACGGGATGTATTCCCATGACTTTTAATCTATAGTTTTGTGTACTAAAAACTATTTTATATCTAGTACGGGATAGTATTGCCATGGTTTTCAATCAATATTTTTATGTACTAAAAATATCTACTGTTATACTGGATGGTATTTCCCAGTGGTTTTCAATATATAGTTTTATGTATTAAACTATACATTGTGGTATTTAACTAAACATTACTTTTAGGAAAATAAGGGTTTTTCCTAGGATAACTGAACTGTTCTTAACTAGAACGTGTAATTAATAGATAACTAAACTATACTTATAAGAAAATATGGGATTTTCTTGGATTACAAACATTTCGGAAAACCGAAGGAAACTTGTACATTTTAAGAAAACAAACCTATTATGAACTCACCAGCTTTATGCTGATTTTCAAACTGCTTGTATTCTCAGGTCCACATTAGACAGGTACCAGCGATCCTTTTTGGTGAAGACGGAGTGCGTAGAAGACACGTCTTTATGTTTGTTCATTTTATATATATGTATAACACATGTAACTCTTTGTTCTCAGACAATGTAAATGAATCTATGTAATGTAAACTTTTGTGTTTACTATGTTTACTATGTACATTGGTTGTGATATTCATGACGTCCTCCACCCCGGAACGTTTCTGCCTTTGGTTTCGGGGTGTGACACTATCTCCCTCTTCCGGCCATTTTCCTGGAGCTCATCAAATGTCCGATACGTCGAGTTCGCCACGAACTCTCGTATATCCCTCCTCAAAATGCTAAGATATCGGCTTATATGTGCCTGCTCGGAGGACACGTGCTCTGGGCAGAACATCTCCCGCTCATGGAACATCCTCGTAATCACTGTAACAGACTCAGTATCCTTCTTGAGGGTCAGAAACTCCTAGGCCAAATGCTCCATCTCCACCTAGGGAATGTACTCATCTTGAAACATAGTAGTGAACCTCTCCCAGGTCACTACAGCAAGCTCAGTAGGCGAATAATGCGCCGTCACAAACTTCCACCAGTCCTTCGCTCCCAAGCAAAGCCGGTTCAACGCGAACCGGACTCTCAAATGCTAGGGATATGAGCAAGTGAAGAAACACCCCTCGATGTCTGAAATCCACCTCATCGATGCAATCGGGTCCTAGGTCCCATCAAACTCCGGTGGTTTTGTGTTGCTAAACTCCTGGAACAGCAGCATATCACCACCCTACGGCCTAGTCGCAGCTATGGCTGTAGTGGCCGCAGCAACCGCAGCCTAAGAAAGAGCAGCGTATCTCTCGTCAAATGTCTCGATCAGGGTGTTCTTGATAGACCCGAACATCTCTGGTATCTCTGCTCTGATGGCCGCAGCCACCTCCTCATGAATGATCCTACGGATCTCCTCCTCCCTAGCACGGCTGCTCCCTAGTGTGTGGTGTGTCCCAACCATGATCTCCCTTTGAAATACAACATAAGAATATTAGGGACTCGCTCGAGTATACCCACACTCGATGACTCCACCCTACTTGTTCCTTAGTACTCTAAGGATTCTTACTTTGACTGCGCACTGACTAGGTGTCTTCAGTAGTACGGGCCCAATACTACCGTCCACACCGCATCAGCATCCATCCCAAGTCCTCCTCCCAGAGTCCCAAATCCCAAGTACTCTACTCTCTTTAATCATATGCTACTCACTAGCAGATATCTCATAAGCTCCTCGCTTCTATCTAAACACTATCAAGCATCCCTAACAGCAAAACTCCTAGACTAAGGCATCACATATCAGGCCACTCTAGTCCTAATAAGAATAACTAGTCTACTCTAGCATGCATAATATAACTCATCACATAATATATCTCATTAAACTTATTGCAAGTGTATTTTGGGAAATCACCATTCGGGCGCTGGCTACTCGTACACACGGCTATGATCTGCTTGTCTCAAAACTCTTTTTACTCTTTTAAAACTATTTTATTATCAAAACGTTTCTCAAATCCTCAGTTTGAGTTCAGATACGCCCGAAGATGCATCCAAATCCCTCAAACCAAGGCTCTGATACCAACTTGTAACATCGTAAAAATTAAAGCAGTTTTTCCCATTTTCAAAACACATTGTTCATTCACAATTATTAATAAAATCTCATTGTATCATAACTCAGTTCCACAAAACATTTCTCAAAATCGAAATACATAAAACTCCATGTGTCTGTGTACGAATCATGTTGGCGCCTTCCCGCGCTCCTCACTAGTACCTGAAACACATAACACAAAACACTGTAAGCAAGAAGCATAGTGAGTTCCCAAATATACCACTCTAACATACATTATCCACTCAAGGCTATAACTCTACTCACCCTCTGGCCTGTTTGTCTCAGTGGGACCCTCCAGTCCCAACTCTCTATGTAGGCCCTCTAGCCCTAACTCTACGGACCTACTGGTCCTAACACTGGAAACTCTGAATCATGCATATCACATATCATAATAACACATTAATAGCATACAATACACTAGCACATAACTCTGTTACCACACTAGGTAATGTATAGTGAGGAGACTCACCTCAGATGTCGCGGTAAATCTCTGACTCGGCAGAAATATGGTGTAGCCTCCGCCTAATCACATAAAGTAAATACTCTCATAAATATAACTCTCGAGACTAGACTCAACCCTCTCTTGGGGTCCTCAGAAGGGTAGAATACCATTTTACCCCTCTCTTGACACAAAGACCCCATTGTTGACCAAACCCTCAAAGTCAATGGTCAAACTATGACCCGACTCGCCGAGTGCACTTGGGTGACTCGGGGAGTCTAAGCGAGTCCATTATCCCTCTAGTCTCTCATGACACGTCGAGTCTTTCTCCTGCTCGACGGGTTACACCTGGCATGAATCGTGGGGCTACCCTGACTCAACTCGCCGACTCTTATAATGAACTCAGCCAGTTCCGCCTTGAACTCCAGTCCTCTAATTCCTTCTAACTCATCGAGTCATTCCCGCAACTCGGTAAGTTACTCACTGAGTGAACTATGGGAAACCCTAGCCCTACTCGCCAAGTCTGTGCTTAGGACTCGGGGAGTTCATGCCATGCTCAAGCTCAAGGGACCTCCTAAGGTCAGATCCGTTCCTCTAACCCATAGATATGGCTTCCTTAAGCATTATAAACAAGTAAAGTCTGGATCTTGATGCCCATGCAAAGATCCAATGGCTCGATTTGAAGAAATGGCCTCAATATGTCACCCTAAGCTCATATTATCCAATGTCAACCCAGAAATATCAGGGAGTTAAGGTCTCTGGACCTCTTTGGATCCAGATCCGAAGCCTCAACACTAGAAGGGACCAATTGCACCATCATTCACACTCTAAATGGGCTAGAAACCCCAACTCTCAAGGATTAACCCCCAAAACTGAAGAAGGATCGAATATATACCTCAATATGAAGTTCTTAGGCTCTGAAATCCACAGAAGAGCACCCTCTTCAGCTCCCTCTTCGCTTGGTCACCTTCTTCTTGCAAAAACACCCACACAAGGATCAAAAATGGCCTCTCCTTCCTCACAAACGCGCTAGATCGCTTAGGGTTTCACTCAGGGGTCTGGTAGCCGCAATTAGTGGCTATAAGCCCCTTTAAATAGGCCGCAAACCCCGGGGATTAGGGTTTCATTAAACAACGCGGACTCGCCGAGTCCACTAGTCGACCTGCCGAGTCCGGTCATTAACCCGGATGAAATTTGCAACTCTACTCGGCGAGTCTAAGCATCAACTCGCCGATTCCCTCCAAGATCGCCAAAATAAATGAATAAATAATGTACCTGGAAATTTGGATGTTACAATTAAGCAGCAGGTCGTGGCAGTTCATGCTGTGTTAGCACCTGCCGTTGTTGCTCTGGTAAAGCAGTACGCTGGAAGTTTTCCTAAGTGCAACAAATGCAACTTCCATCTCCTCGGTGTCTGCCGGGAAATTCAACGTTTGAACTGCAACAGGAAGGGGCACACTGCCCGTTTCTACAAAGCTCCGACAAGACCAATCACCCAAGTCCCTGGCACTGTTGTGGGCCAGGCTTGCTACGGATGTGGCGAGGCAGGCCACTACAAGAGAAACCGCCCAAAGGCAAGGAATGTCGGTGGAGTGGCAAGAGTTCTGGCCATAGAGCACGAGGAAGCGGTTGCTGGCCCCACAGTGGTCACTGGTACGTTTCTCCTCGATAACTCTTATGCATGCATTCTTTTTGATAGTGGAGCGGAGAGGAGTTTTGTGAACCAAAAATTTGCTAATTTACTTAGGAAAAAATCACGAGCACTTAAAGAACCGTTCACTATAGAAATGGCTAATGGAAAGACAGAGAGAACTAGCAACATATTCATAGGATGTACCCTAACTTTAGATACCCATTCATTTTCGATCGACGTCATGCTGGTATCAATTAAAATTTTCGACGTCATTATCGGCATGGATTGGTTGAGTCTTCATCGTGCTGACATCATGTCTTACGAAAAGGTTGTTCGTCTTAATTTGCCATCTGGCGAAGCTCTAGTAGTTTATGGCGACAAACCCGGAACGAATCTTCGTATCATCTCGAGCATTCAAGCTCAGAAATTCTTGCGAAAGGAATATCACGCATTCCTGCCTCATGTCATCGATGTGAGCCAAGAAAAGAAATCTATTAAGGACATTCCAGTAGTACGCGACTTTCCCGACATATTTCCAAAAGAACTCCCAGGATTACCTCCGCAACGTCAAGTCGAGTTCTGAATCGACTTAGTTCCAGGGGCTACCCCCGTAGCCAAATCGCCCTATCGTCTAGCACCTGCAGAGATGCATGAACTGTCCTGTCAACTTAACGAACTGCTCAGCAAGGGCTTTATAAGACCAAGCTTCTCACCCTGGGGAGCTCCAGTCTTTTTTGTCAAGAAGAAAGACGGATCGTTTCGTATGTGCATCGACTACAGGAAGCTTAACAAACTGACCATCAAAAATCATTATCTGTTACCTCGAATCGACGATTTATTTGACCAACTTCAAGGGGCGAACTTCTTTTCAAAAATCGACTTAAGATCTGGATATCACTAACTACGAGTGCTAGGGGAGGATGTTCCGAAGACAGCCTTCCGAACTCGTTATGGGCACTACGAATTCGTAGTGATGCCGTTCGGATTAACAAATGCGCCTACAGTATTCATGGACTTAATGAATAGGTTGTGTCGTCCTTACTTGGATTAGTTCGTCATCATCTTCATCGATGACATACTAATCTACTCTCGTAGTAAGGGGAGCATAGTTAACATCTGCGACAGGTCTTAGAAACATTATGTTTGGAGAAGCTCTACGCGAAGTTCTCAAAATGCGAATTTTGGATCCGATGAGTCGAATTCTTAGGGCACGTGGTTAGCAAAGTGGGAATACACGTGGACCCTTCCAAAATCAAAGCCATTGAGAACTAGTCGGCACCGAAGACACCTACAAAAATTCGTCAATTTCTAGGCCTCGCTGGCTACTATCGCAAGTTTATTCAGAACTTCTCCTGCATAGCGAATCCTCTTACAACACTGACCTAGAAGGGCGTAACCTTTGACTGGGAAGAGAAATAGGAGAGAGCATTCCAAACGCTCAAGAGAGCCTTGTGTACCGCACAAATGCTAACCCTCCCCGAAGGGATAGAAGACTTTGTAGTCTATTGCGATATGTCGAATGAAGGGCTCGGATGTGTTCTGATGCAGCGAGGTAAGGTTACGCCTATGCTTTGAGACAGCTGAAGACGCACGAAGTCAACTACACCACCCACGATCTTGAACTAGGAGCAGTTGTGTTTGCTATGAAGATATGGAGACACTAACTGTATGGTACAAAAAGCACGATACAGGCCACAAAAGCCTTCAACACATATTCGACCAGAAGGAGCTCAACATGAGAAAACGATGGTGGGTCGATCTACTCAGTGATTACGAATGCGAAATTCGTTATCATCTGGGTAAAGCCAATGTAGTAGCTGACGCCCTATGTCGGAAAGAATATTCTGGTCATAGAGTCAAATCATTGACTATGACTATCCATTCACACTTGTCCACACAAATTAAGGTGGCTCAACTCGATGCTTTGAAACCTGAAAATGTGGCGGTTGAATCCCTGAGAGGGATGGATAAGAACTTGGAGGTTAAGGGTGGTGCAGCTTATTATTTCATGGATCAGATCTGGACCCCGAAACTCGGTGGTTTCAGAGATTTGGTCATGAACGAGGCGCACAACACTCGTTATTCCATGAACCCGAGTTTAGATAAGATGTATCTGGATCTTAAAAAGTTATAATGGTGGCCTAACATGAAAGCCGAGATTGCTACCTTCATGAGTAAATGCCTTACTTGCGCCAAGGTCAAGGTCGAATACTAGAAACCCTCCGGCCTTCTACAACAGCCGGAGATAACGGAATGGAAGTGGGAGTGGATCACTTTAGATTTCATAACCAAGTTTCCCAAGAAAACAGGTGGACTTGATACCATATGGGTCATCATCGACAGATTGACCCAAGTCTGCACACTTCCTGCCTATCAAGGAAACATACAAGATGGAGAAACTTACAAGAAATTATATTAGGGAGATTGTACGACTGCACGGTGTTCCCTTAACCATTATCTCTGACAGAGATAGTAGATTCACTTCGAGGATCTGGCAGTCGCTAAAAAGTTCCCTAGGAACTAGGCTATACATGAGTACAACCTACCATCCACAGACCGATGGACAAAGTGAGAGAACTATCCAAACCTTGGAAGATATGTTGCGAGCCTGTGTGATCGACTTTGGGAAAGCATGGGATACTCATTTACCCCTTGTCGAATTTTCCTACAACAATAGTTATCACACGAGCATAAAGGTTGCTCCATTCGAGACCCTATATGGCCGAAAGTGCAGATCCCCTCTATGTTGGGCTGAGGTGGGTGATACCCAGTTAGCTAACGGACGAGTTCCTGACAGCACTCTCACAGGTCCGGAGATCATACGGGAAACGACAGAGAAGATTGTTCAGATTTATGAACGATTGAAAGCCCCTAGAGACCGACAAAAAAGCTACGCTGTTAAACGAAGGAAACCAACGGAATTCCAGGTGGGCGATCGCATTCTATTGAAGGTCTCACCCTGGAAGGGCTTGATATGCTTTGGAAAGCGTGGAAAGATAAATCCAAGATACATAGGGCCTTTCGAGATTCTCGCAAGAATCGGCCCTGTAGCTTACAAACTTAACTTACCAAGCGAACTCAGTATGTACATTCTACCTTCAACGTCTCGAACTTGAAAAAGTGTTTGTCCGACGAGACTCTTATAACCCCATTCCATGAGATCGAGATCAACGAGAACCTCAACTTCGTGGAAGAACCTGTGGAGATCATGGACCGAGATGTGAAGCAAACGAAACAAAGTTGTATCCCGATAGTGAAGGTTCGCTGGAATGCCAAGCAAGGACCCGAATTCACTTGGGAGCGAGAGGATCAGATGAAAATGAAATATCCTCGTCTTTTTACTTAGTTATTTGTAACTGCTTAATTGCTTGAACTCTAATTTCGAGAAGAAATTCCTTCTAACGGGGGGATGATATGACAACCCGAAATTTCTAACCGATACATTCTTCATTTTTATCAAAGTTAGCCTCGTTTTGCTATTTTATAATGAACAACTGGCTCTATAGGAGTGCTTGAGACTTAGTATAATCAAGATATGAGTCATAGAATGGGATAGTATGTTTGTAGCATCATAAAATCGGGCCAAACACACCAAACAAGGTGTGTGCGGTCGCACACCCATCCCCAGCCGCACACTCTCCCATATATATACTACACTTGTCATTTTTGAACACTTTTGCACTTCTTCAAAGCTAGAACACGTTTTCTCTCAAGTATCATCCAAAGTTTCAATCCAATCTTCAATCAAGTGAGTGATTCCTTCTTAGTTTCGCTAATACATGACCTTATCTAGCATTTTCCCTTGGTTTGATCCATGAAAACATCCATTTTAAGTCAAGAACACCAAGAACATGAAGAACACGAAGAACACACACTAGTATTGGACCTTAATCACCCTTTCAAGCCTCTATAACGTGTATACACTTATGACAACTTGTTATATGCTAAGAACACTTGATGATATGCTACAAAAACATGATTTTATCATGTTCATCAAGGGTGTGCGACCGCACACATCATGCTGGCCGCACACACTCTTTTTAGGTCCAAAAATAGCAATAAACTTCCTATAAGGCTAAAGCATGAAGTATGAAACCCTCCTAGATGAGTCTTAAAGCCTTAAAATACGTTTTGACACATTCCATAGGGAGTGTGCGGCCACACACCCTGGCCGCACACACACAAATGGTGTGTATTTTGACCATACACTCCCTTGTATAGCCATATACCCCTTATATATAATCATATATGGTTGTAACACTTCAAAATAAGTGTTCACTAGCCCCTAAGGTGGTTCCAATTCAATAATTAGTTGTTATAAGCACTAATTATATTCATATATGTATCATTATATGTTAAATAGGATCCGCGTGTGTGCTCAAGTCTTCACTTGACACTTAGTATTCTATACAATCCGTTCATCCAAACCACTCACTACAGGTGAGTTCATACCCCTTTAATTAACCTTTTAAATGTTTTGAAATGCTTTTATGGGGGGATACAAGTTAATCAATTATAGTTATTATATCAATCACATGTGATTAATAACTACCAAACAATTGGTCTTCTTACTTTTCAAATTGTGTTATCAAACTGTTTTACTTCAAACTGTTTTACAAACTCTTTTACATATCAAATGCTTTTATCAACTCTTTCACATGTCAACTACTGATACTTAAACTTATATTCTGTTAAATGTGTATCTATATAGATATAGTTATATAAGTAGGATTGAAAGGACTTAGGACTAATAGCTCACCTTACTTCCTCTTCCTTTTTTGGTAGTGGACTCAGGGTATTAGGGTTATCTGTCCGAGGGTCGTTTGAATCCTAGTTATATAGTATGTATATGTATATAGATATAACATGTTACGTCATTCAGTACAATACCTTTGGGTAGAAAGGGTATACAAACAAGCTCATATACACAAACAACATTACTAGTAAACTATAATAGGTATAGTTTAGAGATATACTAATAGTATTACTAGAACAACGAAACATACAAAGAGTCAGTTCATACATGAGTCAATAACAAACAATAGATGCTATGATGAGAAACTAACAAGAGATACTTTAATGAGAAAAACATGATAGATACTAGGATGAGAAACTAACATACATGCTACACATAGAAAGAACACATAATACAGCTAGCACATACATTAAATATACATTAATACAGTTATGTGAGCCATTAAACGGGGCATGGCACTACCTGCCATGACCGTTTTTGTATCCAGAATCACCTTAATTGGGGAGCGTATGAGTTTGCGTATAGATCTATACTGGATTGACTATCCTACACCTTGTTGCTCTCTACAGTGGGACTTGCAAGTCTACGGGTGCCAAATGTCATTTCTTACGGTGTCTTACATCATCGTTTTACTATTGAGTCCGTAGTAGGGTACAGGCCGATCACATGGTACTTTAAACAACAATTGGATTAAGGTAGTTAGTACAACAATTGTTACTTAATACAATACTACAGTACTATAATATTTTTCCCATTACATTCACTTCGTGAACATTCACACGATGCACGCTAATGTAAAAACTATATTTTTGGTTAATGATAGTCAGATTTGGGAAAATGCACGGTAATGTAAAAACTATATTTTTGGTTATGATCTAACCAGCTTTAAAGCTGATAAACTCTTTCAAAATAACTTGTATTCTCAGGTCACCAGTAGACAGGTACCAGTGCCAGGTTTTTGAGAAGACGGAGCTCGTTCAAGACTCCTCTTTTATTTTGAAGTATATTTTTGGTGTCTATATAACTTGACAGAACACACTTGTATCAAATTATATTATTAATGCAATGGATGATGTTGTTTCTTGTTTACTACGTTGCATTGTTGTGATACTATACATGAGGTCCTCCACCCCCAAACGTTTCTGCCGTTCAGGTCTTGGGGTATGACACGAAACACCCTTACTGACTCTAGAAACTAATGGCAAATCTATAGATCAAACTCACTACAGATCGATGATCGGTTCGTTGATGTATTTAGCTGTAAGCCGACCAGACATCATTTTTGCAGTTTGTCAATGCGCACACTATCAGGCTAATCCTAAACTTTCACATCTGATTGCTGTCAAAAGAATCTTTCGGTATCTCAAAGGCAGGCCACTTTATCAGAACACATTTGACAATATAAACATAGCAAAGTTAGATAGTGTACTTTACCTAAAGTAGAGTCAAACTTATTGACTTTAACATCCTTAGGTAAAATTGGCAGCTTTGCAACTAATACCCCTTCCTTTGGCAATATAAACATACGGACCCTTTGGTAATCGTACCGATACTATCACAAATTTAGTTTTTCTCTTTACCATTTGGTCAACCGAGTTGACTATGGTCGATCCCTTTCCATTGGGAAGAGAATGCTTTTTTTGGATTTCCAGTGTCTTCATTGTCAATGTTCATAAAGTTTTAGGAAGTTGATCTTAGCAAATAGATAACATCATTAAGGGTCTTGTCATAGTCTGTTTCATAGGGGCCCCAAAGGAACTCACTATGTGACTTACAAAGTGATTGAACCACCAACTTTCTCAAGACTTTGACACCCAAATCTCCCGGTTTGTCAATATGTGACTTCATCTCTAAGATGTGATCACACTTAGACCTTGCCTTGCCAATAGGGCTTGAGTGACCTTGAAATTTGTGGGTTAGGAAGAATAATTCGAGAAGGTGGAGGAAGTGAAGTTCTAAGAGATTTGGGAGGATCATATATGTCTGAACTAGACATATTTTGGGAGACATTAAAGATAGTTGATTAAAAGTCCTTAATATAACACCCAATATGAAATATTAAGGCTAGGACCCTACAAACTATTTTATAACTCGGAAGAGGGATGATGTAATCCAAGCTATAAAATATTTGAAGGTATGTGAATGACGATTCACCAATTTCCACCAAGATAAATGAAATGTATTATTAGGTCTTAATTGGTTTTCAAACTCCTAGATTCTTTTGAGATTCATTGAACTATTCAATGGCATGTTTCAATCTCGAGTGTGCCCTTCAGGTTTCGTGACTGGGATGTCGAGAATCACAAAACAAGATGTGAAGTAGCCATGCAAATATACTTGGTACCCTTAATTATTTACCCCTTAATCAATGTGTCGGTTAACCACACACGCTCCACCGATACTATGATAAATATTAAGTTACCCTTTTCCTACCTTGTTAAGTCCAGGTTAGTGTGCCGGTTAACCACATACGCTCCACTAACGACTTAAGAACAGTGCAAAGTGTAATTTCATGGGTTAGCACCAAATTCACATTTTCCTAAGTAACAAAGATTGGGTATTAATAAGAGTTTAATTTCTTAGTATTTATCATTAATACTTTTAATGAACGGAGAATTCTAGTCCTTGTCCTACCCGTTCGGCTAACGAACCTCCACCAGTCAAGGAAGCGGTGGATGAGAGTGGACACCCATTATACTGACATTTTATAGGCAGTAACCTTATACCCCCCTTATAGACCGGCTTCGTGAATGAGACCTACTAACGGTAAGACTGACTTTACTCATATACATATATATAAATATTATTAACTTATAATATTATAAAGTATAAGGGTTGAATTTTAACCTTTAAAATTCTAAGGGCTAACTTTGAATGAAAGTATTCATAAGTGAAAACTTTTTCAAATTCCAAAACTTGAGGGCAAGTTTTGAAACTATTCAAAACTAATTAATTCCATAATTTATGAGTTTAAACTAGTTTTAATTAAAACTTTTCAAGTTCCATAACTTGAGGACAAATTATGGAAGACTTTAAACTAATAAAAGAATGTAACTTTTTCTTTATTTTTTGTAACTTATGGAATTAACTAAGGTTACACATTTTATTACTTAATGAAGTGACTCTTGAACCTCCATAACTTGTGGACAAGACTCTTCATTTTTTGTAACGATTGCCAACTTTTATGAGTTTTATGAAACTTAAATGTGACTTTTCATATAACTTGAGGACAAGTTACAAAAACACATTTTAGAATCAACTCTTAGATTAATTTGGATTGAAAACAACAATTTCACATAACTTCGTATTAATCTAAGCAACTCATAAGAACAAGATAATTCAAATCAAACTTTTTCATGTAGTTAGTCTAAACCTTAAACTAATACAAAACGTGAATCTATTGACAATTATCTTTGAAATTGGATTAGCATGAACATTACCACATCAAAAACAAGTTTATAAGTCCAAAAACATCTTAGGGTAATGTTCCTAGTCCAATTCTAGCCAAAAAAAACTCGAAAATATGTTGTTTGGGGCTCCTACTCTTCGAGTGCATGAACCTACTCGATGATTAGGATGATTATCTTCATGCACTCGGCGAGTTCATCAGTGGACTCGGTGAGTCCAGTGCCCTGAAAGCCAGAAAATCGATTTTTTCAGCATTTTTTAGCAATTTGCATCAAGTATAATTGAAAACAAGCCTAGGCTCTGATACCACTGATGGGTTTTGAGCGTTCTAACACTCCTAAGTATACATGCAACCCTAAATACCTTGGATCTATGTTTTCTCTATTATACAGGCAATTATGAACTTTCCAAGGTATTACCCTATCTAGCATACAATACTTGATACTTGGGTAATCAAATGGATAGAATACATACATTTGTTTGATGTAGCTTGTCTTCATGAAGCTTGAGTGCCTAGTACCACAAGTGTGACACCTCAAATGGTTCACACAACACTCCTTCAAATCGTCTAGCCCTCATATTCACACACTAGTGCATGATTTCTTGGGCCATGGGATTCTTTTATATGGTGGATATTAGGGTTACACCATGTAACTCATAACTTTACCCATTCCTTATGCTCCATGGATTTTAACCCCCATGGAGTATCAATGGGTCTCCCCATGGACTTAGTCCAACATAAGGAATCTTGGATCACAAGCCCACATATATAAGAAGGAGTGATTTACACAATCAACCCATATATTTAATTAGTCTCCTTTTGAGCACTTAATTAATTCCAAATTAATTCTTGATCAATACTAATTAAATAACCTTATTAATATATTAGAACTTATAATATATTAACCAACCTTAAGTGTTATTTCTCTCATTATAGTCTATCCAAATGCATGATTCCATGCAACCCAAATGGACCATGTCGGGTCGGGTCAAGTCTCACCAATTATAGTTATGGACTTAGACATTAATCCAATAGCAAAATCATCATCACACAACAGTTCATCAGGGATGTTCTCAAAATTGACGATCAATCAACCTTCCCCTCTGAGATTGAGATCTCTCAAGTTGAATATTTTCCTATCAAAATGGGATATGAAGGTGCTTTCCCTCCAACTCTGAAGAAGTTGATGCCACCGTTCTAGAGATTCTTAGCTCATGTCTTTGTGAGCTGCATTTCCGGCAGATGAAATTTCTTTGAGGAATACTGGTGCAGATGAAATTTCTTTGAGGAATACTGGTGCTATCATCTCTCTGGCTGCAGGACTCAATTACAATTTCTCCAAATTCATCTTCCATGAGTTGATTTCAAATATCCAAGAAAAGACAAGGGACAAGTTCTTGTTGTACCCTAGATTCATTCAAGTGTTAATTAACGAACAATTTCCCGCAATGGCCAAAGACGGAGAAACTCTTGACATGAAATCTCTTGGGCTGAACATTGTCATTTTAATGAAGAAAAACAGAAAGGAAAAAATCACTTTTCAAGAAAAGTATCCCTTGGTGAAGTTCGGCTTGTTTGCCGATTCATGTAAAGCTTCTGATTCTCATGTATCAACTGATCGCATGACCTCCGAAGACGATATCATTTCTGAAGATGATGTTATTCCGGTTTCTGATCATGAAGATGATGTAGATACACCTGTTGCCATTGTAGCTGAATAGAATGATCTACATTAAGTACAAGTTGAGAATGATTACATCGAGGGAACGACAGTGGATGCGACAGAGAACGAAGAAGATGATGGTGACTCTTTTTCTAATTTGGATCTTATTGGTTTTGACAAGCATGATATTTCCTTTAATTTTGGAGGCAATAAAAACCTTCTATCAAATGGAGACCTCGATACATTCTTTGACAATATCTATGATGTTACTCATCCAGCAATGAAGATAAGGGAGACATAATATGCTCTTGAAACAATTCCTCCTTCTTCTAATCAAATGGCTGACACTTCAACTCCTATGGAGACAACTTGACGGATTCCTCCCGTTGAGGATGCCATTCCTACTGTTGAGCCAACAGTAAGTGATTCATTGATGACTTAGACCTCCTTGCCTCCATTGAAGAGGAAAAGATAGGATCCAAGACAGGGAGTTCTTGTTCCTAAACTGTCTCAAGGCCTTCCGACTCAACCAATAACTACTTTTTTTGCTGCTACTTAATCCATTCCATCCAATGAAGGTCCAAGTACTATTTTTGAGGTTGGTAGTTCTTATGTTCCCCCAGAATCATCTCCTTCTAGACCTTATCATGAACTTGTCTCTAAGAGAATTGCTTTACATCTGGCCCAAGAACAAAGCTCAGAGCCTTCCTCCCGAGCTAAAGGAATCTCTATTGAGGAAGGCCACTCTGGAGAAGATGACCCCATTATTCTTGGACTTCAAAAGGGGATCAGCATGCTTAATCAGAAGAATATTAAGCTTGATATCTGTGTGGCCAATCTTGAAGCTGAAAAGGCCCAACTTAATATGTTTTTAAAATCTTGAAGTGGATAAAACTCTGAAATTTCAACAAATTTCTGATCTGGAAACACACATGGGAACGTTGACTGCATGTTATTTTGATCTAAAGAAGAAGCTGGCAGAGGAGTTTTCCGAAAAATTCAAATCCAATGCTGGTCAGTCATCTATTCAAGATCCCCCTGTTAATCCGCCTATTGAAAGAACATCTCGGGTCGTAGATCGATTTGAGACCGAACCAGTTCAAGCACCAAATGTAGTTGCTCTTAAACGTGCAAAACTTGCAGCATCTGACAAGAAAAAACAATTACTGTTCAAGAAAATCTCAGATCAAAGCGCACCTATAAATCAATCCAAAATCATCGCCACTAATCTTAAAAAGATGAAATTTGGACACAGGTACAATGATAGGACAAGAATCGTCTCATGGGGCTTTCATGAAAGGCTAAAGATGTCGTTAGTAAGTCGCAAAAGAAAAAATGTGGAGTACTACAAAGACTTCCATGATTTCAGTTCCTGGACTAGGGTTGATCTTTCAGAACTAGCAAGTGCTCCATTCGCGAATCCTTCCGGAGATCCAAATGCAACTCATTTCAAGCTGTTCTTGGAGGACCAAGTAAAGAAGGGATTTTCTGGCATGAATACTGCTGAGTCTTTTATTAAAAGCTTCCCTAAAGTATTGGATCCCAAGACAAATAATCCTTTTCAGATTGTTATGTGGCCACCAACCAATCAAGTAAGACAGATTTCGGTGATGCAGAACTTCAATGATGGATCACTTGCTAAAATGCTTTACTGGGTCTTTGATAAAACAACTGCGACTGCTATCATAAAATTCCAAGATGGTTGCTTTCGCCTATATGACAAAAGAGACCTACTTCAATTTGGAAAGTGGGATATTTATCAATCGTCTCTACATCAGATCAAGGTGGCTGAAGAGATTTCCGAGTCTGCTGCTAAGGAGTTTACCTCAATGGTCGTCGAGATTATTGCAAAAGAGATGTGTCAAGCGGCAATTGGGGGAGGGGGGTACGACGTGCTTATAAATGAAAAAGACTGAGTCACAGCTAGCCCCAAACCAAGGGGGAGATTGAAGGCTCCATTTAATGGTTTGGTCTAGGCTATTTAACGTTTAGGTCTTATTGTGTCTTTTGCATGTAATTGATGTGTTATTGGTGAGTTTACGACTAGAGATAGTTTACGGCCGTAAATAGGTTTATAGACGTAAACCTGTTTACGACCAGTCCATCCTTCTTATATATAGTAAATGTCTAAGTCTGTTGTTTTTGTTGATGGTTCACTATTGTTTACGGTTATTAGTGTGTGTCCAAGTTGTACTAGACGTTTTTTTGATCTAAACATGTGCACGCTTTGGTTTGATCTTCTTCTTCTCAGTTCTTATCTTGTTTGATTGTTAGATTGATTGATCACTGATTAAGATCCTATTTCTAGGGGCTTTCACCGGAGCTTCCTGTTAAAGCAAGCCTTAGCACCATCTGAACCTCTTCGTCGACGAACATATTTGAAAGGGGTTGATGAATCCGATGAGATACCTCATATTGTTGATGAAGCATCAATTTTGGGATCCAAAATCGAAACTTGAATAGAAGGATTAAGGCTTGAATCTGATAAGATACCTTGTATTATTGATGAATCGACTTTGCTTGAGCATGAATTAAAGGAAATTGGGGGAAACAAGGCTAGATCTGTCTGATTAGGAGTTAAATTGGGTTGCAAACTAATATTGGAAGAAGCTAAGTTCAAAATTGATCTTGCCCTTAGTGCTGATTCATAACCAACACTGGTATCAGAGGTGGCACCTACAAAACCTGCTCTTTAATCAAACTTTGAGATCTGGGTTAAATATACACACTCAAAAGGAAATCGGGATCACATTCAAAGAATATGAAAATGGTTCGTTTTGAATAGAAAAGAGAAATGGTTACCTGAGATCAATGGAGGAATAAGGAAGAATGACTGGAAGCTTCTTGAGGGTCGAAAAGAGATGAATACAGAAGGGAAAATGGTGGTTGTCGCCGATTCTTCTTCTCCGCTGAACAGTACCGACGATCCTGTTTGTGATCAATCGGAGGCTTGCTTCAGCTAGCCATGGCGGTGGTTTGCTGGTTATTGGGTCTGTCTGTCATTAAAATGGAAGGAAGGCGAGAGGTTGGGCTAAAGAATGCAACAAATTCGGTTGATGATGGGTTTTTCTGGTGATCAAGAGGAACGAGAGAGAGAGAGAGAGGTATTTTTTTCTTTTAAATATTAAAGAATTTAAATAAATAAATAAAACTGGAAAAAAAACCAAGGGAAAAATCATCATAACAGAAAAGTTGAAAGTAAATTGGACCAAAGTGGCAAGAAAATGAAAACCTTTGGACCATGAGTGCTAGTCCAAACATTTTTGGACTAAAGTGGCAATTCCCACCTAACAACAGGGACCATTCTTGCAATTTTATATATTATTAAACTTATTGTATTATTATAAAATATAAGGGATGAAGTTTAACTTTTAAAACTCTAGGGTTTGGAATTAAAGTTTCATTTAATGAGACTTTGCAAATTCAAAAACTTGAGGGAAAGTTTTGAAACTTGTCAAAACCCTTGAAGTCCATAACTGATGAGTTTTAATGTCTTTTCATTTTCCATAACTTGAGGACAAGTTATTGAGCACATTTAAAAACACTTAAATCAGTAATTTAATTAACACAATAACCAAATAATCCATACATAATCTATTCAAACTCATAAGAACAAAATAATTCATATCAAACAAATTTCATGTAATTGGCCTAATCATATAAACTAATACAAAACATGAAACTTTGACAATTATCTTTCAATTGGATAAGCATGATCACTACCATATCTTAAAAACATATTTTTATGATTCAAAACAGTTTGTGGTAATGACTATATCCTATTTTGGGCCAAAAACACGAAATTATGCACTCTGATCAACCAACTCGGCGAGTCCATGAACTGGGCTCGTCAAGTATCTTCATTTTTGCATGGACTCGTCGAGTTCCCCAGTGGACTCGACGATTTCATCAGGAAAAATGCCGAAAACTTGATTTTTTCAACTTTGAAAACAAGTAACCATCAAATATAATAGAAAACAGTCATAGGCTCTGATACCACTATTGGGGTTTGAGCACTATAACACTTCCTAAGTGCACATGCAACCCTAAATGCTTTGGATCTATGTTTTCTCTAATTATACATGAATTTTTCTTTTTCCAAAGCATTCACCCTAGCTAGCATACAATTGAAGTTGTATAATAAAACATAGTTTGGATGCATACCTCTTGAGTCGGGTAGAGTTCTTGACCTTTGGAAGCTTGAGCACCTCAAGTGTGATGCCTCTAATGGTTCACAAACACCAATATGCAAAAGGTGGCTCTAAGAGAATAAGTTACTTATATCAAATGTAGGTGCAACCGATTTTGCTGTATGGAGGGGTCTATTTATAGTTGTGGTAAGTGCTAGGGTTACACTTTGTAAACCCTAATGATACATGACTTTCCACATTCCTATGCTCCATGGGTTTAACCTCCATAGATTATCCATGGGTTATCTTATTGGTTTAGCCCATCTACATAATCATGGATCACTAGCCCACACTATTAGAATCATTGATTTACATAATCAATCCCTCCATATTTAATTAGTCTCTTTTGACCACAAAATTAATTCCAAATTAATTCTTGGAAAATACTAATTAAATAACCATATTAATGTATTACACTTATAATATATTAATAAACCGTAAATAACATTATTCTCAAAAAACCATCTTCTCAAATTGCACTGGTGAAGGCAACCCAAAAGGATCATACTACTATCGGGTCAAGTACATACCAGTTATAGTCATGTGCTTAGACACTAAATCCAATACAGCTAAGTGGTGGTGGTAATGGTAATGAGGTAGGGATGATGTTAACAGATAGTAGTAATGAGTGGTGGAGGTAGATGGTGATTGGTGGTAGCGGTGGTGATTTTGGTGGGTGATGAGTGGTGGTGGTGGTAGCGAGTGGTGGCGATAGGTAGTGGAGGCGGGTGGTGGTGATGGATGGTGGTGCGTGAATAGTGGTTGGAGTGGTGGTGATGGGTGGCAGTGATGGTGTATCGTGGTTTTGGTGGGTGGGGTGATGGTGATGTGTGGTGCAGGTAGGTGGTGGTGGTGGTGGTAGAGTTGGTCGCTGGTAATGATGGTAGATGGTGGGTACGGGTGGTGGAGGTGATGGGTGGCTGTGGCGATGTATGGTGATTTTGGTGGGTGGACTGGTGGTGGCAGGTGGTGGAGGTGGGTGAGTAGTGGTGTGACAACCCGAAATTTCCATTTGTACAAACGTTATCTATTCAATAGAAGCTAGTCCAGTTTCAGTGGATTTCATACTTTTCCGAATGAGTTTGTGTACATTAGGGTCTACGTTTAAGGAGATATCAGGAGAGTGGATGCTCCTGGGTTTGTGAAATTTGAACATTCCAAGTTTCATAATTTTATAGTCCAATTTCCAGAATAAAAATATTTTTTGTCAAAATATTTCAGGACTATAAATAGATTTCTGAAATAAATTAATTTATTATTCACATTTCCAAATAGAGAAAAGCCATTTTCTCTCTCACGGATCTTCGGGTTTTCATCCCAGATTGTGAGTCTACTTTGCTAGATGTGTTTTAATACTAGTTATATGCTTAATAACATTAATTACATGTCTAAAATGCAAGATCCGGGAGTTTACCGCCCAAGAACGTTCTTGGGGAGTAGACTCCAAAACAAGGCCTAAAAGCTACCTAGTCTCATTTCCATGTTAGGTATCTAGTTAGGTACTTTATGTATGAACATTAGAGGCTAGAAATCAATCAAGATCATCTAGTTTTAGGAGTTTACGGCCAAGGATATGCTCTTGGGCCGTAAACACCTTTTTCAAGGGCTAAGAGTGCCCTAAACACCCTTAAGGCTTTAAGACAATTACCCTTTAATACTTATGACTTGAATGGGGAGTAAATTACATCAAAATCATCCCTTAAAGGGAGTTTACGGCCAAGGAACATCTCTTGGGCCGTAAACTCCAAGTAAAGGCACAAAGGTGTGCCTAATGTCCCCTTTAGCCTTAAACAAAAAGCTAGAAGCTATCCTTTATGTGCAAGTGACTTAAAAGAATTAAAACCAACACCCCATAGGAGTTTACGGCCGTAAACTCTAGGGGATATGGTCTTTAGGCCATAAACTCCTCTATGGAGCATTCTAGGGCCTTAAACTACTTCATGGATTATTCCACAAATGCTAGGCTAATTCTAGGATTAGTATAGCACCTTAAAACACCCAAAACCACCAAGTGTGGAGTTCACGGCCGTAAACTCAAGGGTTTACGACCGTAAACTCCAAGGGTGGGGTTTGTTGGGTGGTGAACTCTTATTCAAGGTCTTTTGGTACATTAAACCCTTTTGCCTTGTCCCGTATCGACTTAGATGCAACCCTTAGGACCTATAACACTTATACAAAGTGTTTACATGTTCCTGAGTATCCCAACTTATTTTATTAAGTTATTATTTGGCTAATTAGTTATATATATGCTTATTATATGATAACTAGGCTCGTGCGTGTAAGTAGATGTAACAACCCGATATTTCAACTCTTTGTATTGACCTAAAAAGTCAAGTATTGTAACCATCTTGGGGTAATAAAATTTACTTTGAGGATAAAATGCCCCCAAAAAGTATCTATTTAAATTCCTATTATGTGTAATATCATTAAACCGGGATCATACTTAAAGAGAATGCTCAAATCCGGCTTCGTATATTGAAATTAAGATTTTTCCAAGTTCGGCTTAGCAGCAGACAGCTAAAAACTCGAATCGGAGATCGAACGACTTTTGGCCGGAATGACCTAAACGAGAATCGAAGGTCTTGACAATGGTATTTCAGCGGTAAAAAGTCTGGCAAAAACCGACGTCAGAGAAAGAAGTTATGAATTTTCAAAGAAATTCCTTAAACACGATGAGTTATAAAATAAATAATAAAAATAATTTCGGAATTTGCCAACGGAGTCTAAACGAAAGTTGTAGAGCATAGTCTCACCTACGCGTGGATATAAAGCCCATCGAAAACAGAGTTCGTATGAAGAAGATATGAATTTTGGAAGTTTATTAAATAAATTATATATTTATTTAATTCAAAAATCAAGTATTATCCGAAGAGGAGTCAGCGTCCTCATCCGAGGTACGCGCCGCGTACCCCTGTACGCCCTACGTACCCAAGGGCCTTGGCCTCGGATCGTCCAGTCGCCCTATGCGAGGCTACCGACCCGTCCGACCCGCCTGTCCGACCCGCCCGTCCGACCCGCCGTCCCATCCGACCCGCCGTCCCATCCGAAGCCTAGGCAGTTGAGGCTTCGGTCATGCATGACGTACGCGTACGCGCTGCGTACGAGCGTACGCCCCGCGTACGAGGCTTCTCAGACCCCCCTATAAATAGAATGCGAGGCTTTCCGAAAAAAATGCTCATTTCTCTCCTTTCTCTCACGATCTTCCCTCGATTTCCGTGCCCGTTCAAACCCGAAGCCCTGGTCACTTTTGCTCAAGTCCTGAGGGTCGATTTTACTCCCGAGACTCCCGAGAATCCCGAGAAAAGTCTGTTTCCCGAGACGAAACTCTTCCCGGTTTTCCATCTCGCTATCTTCAAACTATCAAGTGAGTTCATATCCCCTTTCGAACACTCTTTAAATACATTTTAAATGCTTTTATACTCTTTTAGGGGAGGAATACAAGTAAACATACCGTTATTATCGTGTAAAATCTCATTTACTCGTTTCTATCAAATGAATCACTTGTGATTTAGTTCTATTATGTGGAAACTCTTGTTATACTTTGCATGCAATAGTTTTATACAAAGTATTTAGTAACACCAAAGCATCTTTCGTTGTTAAAACCGTTTCATATATTCTAAAAACTTATAATTTATGTTGGTCAAACATTGTGAAAAAGGATAAACTTTGCATACAAAACTATCACTTTAATATAGACTTAGTTGAGAATCCATGAGACGTGTATATCTTCAAACACTGCCTTTTAGATAAAAGGTATCGCCACAAGTCTTGTCTATAACCAGAGTCTCCCGTTCGGAGAACGTGTCAAATGTGTATAGATCTATACGGGAAGTCATGATCCCGCGCCCTGACTGTTAGCTACAGTCCGTCTTTTGGGGTGACAGTTTGTCATAACGCTACGACGCCTGAAGAACGTCGCTACAGGCATATTATGTTCAGTATGGTTATAAAACTCATCGGATATACAACTATTATAGCACTTTTGAATAATGAATGAGTAGTTACTACAGTTATTCATTATCTAACAAACTGAAATCTTCTAATAGGTTTATTATTTAAATCTATGTTTAAAACTCTTCTAAAGCATGTGGATTGCTTCAAAATGTTAGTCTTAGACATTAAACAAACAACTATTAGGAAAATAAGGGATTTTCTTGGTTCAACTATCTACGTTTTTCAATTCCAACATTCTCATGCATTTCACACTTTTATAAGGAAATATGGGATTTTCTTGGAAAATATACACTCATTTTTAATGGTATTCAATGTTTCTAAATCACTTATGAACTCACCAACTTAATTGTTGACACTTTTTCTTTGAAATAACTTGTATTCTCAGGGAATTGTTAAGCAGGTTTGGAAATCAACTTTTGGTGAATAACGTGCTGGCATTATTTACTTCTTTTGAAAGATGTTTATGCATTTATGTTTTGGACATGTAATGAATACAATGATGTAAACATTTTTAAAACCTTTATATATGGTGGTGTGTACTTTCCTTTCTATAAATTGTTATGATACTAAACATGACGTCCTCCGCCCCCGAACGTTTCCGCCGTTCTGGTTTCGGGGTGTGACAGCAAGTCTCCGTTTGCCACCTAGCACGGTATCCGACACAACAATCCAAACAGCTCACCACAAGTGAGTTCATACCCCTTAAATTAACCTTTGAAATGATTTTAAATGTTTTAAATACTTTATGGAGGGATACAAGTTAAATACATATAGTTATTGCTTCAATTACATGTGATTGCATTAATCACATGTGATTAATAACTAGGAAACCAATGATTTTATCACTGTTCAAACTGTTTATCAAACTGTTTTACTTCAAAATGTTTTACAAACTCTTTTACTTATCAAATGCTATTATTTAAACCTTGTTTTACTTCTTATAAATTTCATGCCCATATATGTATAGATGTATAAATAATGTTTAAAGGGCTTAGGAAAGCCATCCGCCCTATTTCCTTTTTCTCGATTAGGATGTGGTCTGGTGGGATTTCGGGTGACCATCCGAAGTTCGTTTCCATATTAATTATATATCAAATATACATATATAGACATAAAAGTACTTCCGTATTCATACGTACTAGACACATCATTAGTAAGTTACTATCGAGGTAACACAGGATCATACTATTACAACTGCTAGATCAATGAGTCAGTTCATTCATGAGTCTATACATTACATTACTATGAGAACCTATACAACTATACTAGGGAGAGAACATATACAACTATACTAGGGAGAGAACATATACAACTATACTAGGGAGAGAACATATACAACTATACTAGGAAGAGAACATATACAACTATACTATGAGAACATATACAACTATACTACGAAGAGAACATATACAACTATACTAGGAGGAGAACATATACAACTATACTAGAACGAGAAACATTTCATTACATATACAAGAATACGTTAACAATTGTGATCCACTGTATCGGAGCATGCCTTAAATGTCATGGCCCGAGTTGTAGCCAGAAATCTCTTGGAGGGAGAGTGTGAGTTTGCGTATAGATCTATACTGGATTGACTATCCTACATCTTGCTGCTAGCTACAACCGGACCTGCAGGTCTGCGGGTGCCAAACGTCATTCCGTTTTACGACCATTCGTATGTCGTTGTTACCAGTCAATAGTATGGTACACTTAATCACATGATACCTTAATATAAATCCGGTTTCAGGTAGTTAGTACAGCAGTAGTTCCTATAATACAAAACTACAGTACTACAATAATTTACCCATTACATATTTTTAGTGATAACCTCACTTAAACAATAATGTACAAACTTTATTTTGTTAAATGATAGTTAAACTTGGGAAATTACACACTTTTACAACAAACGAGCATACAAAACAGTTAAGCCTTGGTAGAAGGCTACTTTAATAGAAAATATAGGTTTTTCTGAGAGATTCAAACTTTTACAAACACTTACATACATTTTACAACTTATACTTGCGACAGGTTCAAACGTTTTTAATAACAAACACCGACACTAAAACACTTATGAACTCACCAGCTTAATGCTGATAAACTCTTTCAAAATAACTTGTATTCTCAGGTCATCAGTAGACAGGTACCGATGCCAGCTTTTGAGAAGATGGAGCGCATTCAAGACTCATCATATTATTTTGATTTACATTATATTTTTGGTGTCTAAAACTGTACAGAACACGCTTGTATTAAAATTATATATTTAATGCAATGAATGATGTTGTTTGCTTATTTACATTTACTGTGTTGTGATACTTTACATGACGTCCTCCGCCCCAGAACGTTTCCGCCGTTCTTGGTTTTGGGGTGTCACAAGTGGTGGGGGTGGTGGTGATGGGTGGTGGTGGCGGTGTATGGTGATTTTGGTTTAGAGGCGGGAGGTGGTGATCGGTGGTGTTTAGTGGGAGGGGTGGTGGTCAGAATATCAGGTAGTGGGTGAGTGGTAGTGATGGTTGGTGGAGGTGGGCGGGTGGTGGTTGTGATGCGTGGGTCTTGTGGGTAGTGTTGATGGTAGTGACTGGTGGTTTTGGTGGGTGATGGGTGAGGGTGATAGTGGTCGGTGGTGATGGGTGGTGGTAGGTAGTGGGTGGTGGTGGTAAAAAAGGTGGGTGGTTGTGATGTGTGGTGGAGGTTGGTGGTGGCGAGTGGTGGTGGATAGTGGTTGGTGGTGGTCAAAATGGTAGGTGGTGGTGATGAGTGGTGAAGGTAGGTGGGTAGTGGTTGTGGTGGGTGGTGGGGGTGATGGTGATAATGATGGTGATGGTGGTGACCGAGGTGGTGGTGGTGATGGTGGGTAGTTATTTGTGTCGGTGGTGGGTGAGGGTGTTGATGACGGGTGATGGTACGGGTGGTGGTTGGTGGTGGATGGTGTTGTTTGGATAGTGAGTAGTGTTGGTTAGTGAGTTTTTTTAATTTTTTATTTATTTCTTTCTTAAATTAACATTATTTGACGATTTTAATTAAAAAAATTATATGGTTCAAATTTGCTCTCTCTGTCCAACCAAAATTGTTTTCTAATAACTAACTTCTTACATTTCCACCTATACAACCAAAGTGAACCCAATTTTCCATTCACATTATCAACTCAACCCAAACTTATTTTTTATTAATTAAATATAAGTAATAGAATTTGTAAGTATATTTACTATGTCAATTTGTAAAGGAAAAAATTACAATTTTACAATTGTTTTAATATTTTTTTAAATTAATTAATTTAAGATTTGAAAGTGACGGCTAGTGTTCTGTGCACCGAACATGTCGGTGGGTTCTAAAGGACTTCCTTTCTTTTTTTAATATTTTCACAACAAAAAATAATTTTATTTGCCAATAAAAATAGTCTAACATAAATCGAAAAGTATAATAGATATAACATGACACTTATTCTTAACAAATAACAATAATAATAATAATAATAATAATAATAATAATAATAATATTATTATTATTATTATTATTATTATTATTATTATTATTATTAAAAATTAATCTAGTTCAAATCTTATGATATGTTTAAATAAAAGTAACAAAAAACAGATCTAAAACAAACGGTGACTTCATAATTTGAAATTGTCAAGTATACTTTTGTTTGTTTCGATGGAATTCAAAATGATTTTAAAAACATTCTACTTTTTAAAATAATATATATTTAGATAATAGGTGCAAGATACCATATCAATTTTTTCTATCAATTTAAATAATTCAAAATATAAAAGAAAAAGTTTGATGATTAAATATTGATGTTTTATTTCAATTTATATACGCAAAACACCTTTTTAGTGTGCTATTGAATGTCTAGTTTTAAATCCTGCAAACTCTGTTACCTTTTCCATTTTAAATGTCTTTTCCATGTTATTTTATTATTTGAGTTATTTATTATAGATGTTATTGAAAAAAATGAGTAACCTAGGACGAACCTTTTTTTGGCATATCATTCAGTCATAATGATTTTAAAATCTTATATTCCTCGCCTCATATGTTCTATGGCCAGGAAAATTGTGGTTACTCCCTATCCACAAAATAGTATAAGTGAGTACACATGATCTATAATTTATTATTGTGAGGAACCTTGTCATGCCCTTTCTTGTCCAGTTAGAGAAATAATAGTAAATTAATCTTCGGTTTTATTTGACATAAACCATTATTTTCACAACTTTATTGGCCACGTAAAAATTGATAGTCAACTAGTGGGGATGGTGTATTCGTCTGTGCAAGGTTTATAATTCATATATTTTTTAGTATATAATAATTCGAAAAAGGTATTAATTTTATATATAGATTTTTAAAAGTGGAAATTTAGAAATTATTAAAATAAAGGATGCTAATTTGATGTAAGCCAGAGTAGGGACCCAAGCTTCTTATGGATGAGTCTTTTTTTTTTTTTTTTTTTTTTTTTTTTTTTTTTATTTCATCGTTTGAAACAAAGGGAAAATGACTTGTCAGCCTAATAAAGTTTCCAAACGTTCAAAAAATATCAATCGTGTCTTAACTATTCATGAAAACCAACGAATTTAACTTTTTTTTTTTTCTAAAAATGCCGAATTAAGTTATACTTTTGTTTAATTCTATGGAAGTCAGAGAATAGAAACATATGACGTGACTTATTACCATATAAGGAAAAAATGACATGTAAGAGTAACAAAGTTTTCAAACCGTTTAAAAAACCTCAATCATATTTTGTGTGTTCAAAAAAGTCAATGAACTTAACTTTTTGAAAAGACAAAACATGATTGGGGTTTTTCAAATGGTTTGAAAACTTCATTGGGTTTTTTTTATACATAAGGTTACGTTCATTGGGTTTCTTGAATGGATAAAACATGATTGAGATTTTTTGAATGGTTTGGAAACTTCGTTGGGCTTTTAAGTCATTTTCTGTTGAAACAAATTAGTGTTGGTTATATATGGAATTCATAATTTTTTGCATTCAGATTGCTCGTAATTATATATAGGACATTCCTGCATTTTTGTATTATATTCATAGCTGATACACAACAGATCTTGCTTGTAACAACCATAAAATTTCAACCAGTTTAAACTTTTCAAAAACAACCCGATTTCATAAAATTATTACAAAAAGGTTTTGAATAAAATTATTTCAGAGTCTTCCTAGAATCACATCACAAAACATAATCATGAGGAGCGGTACGATCATGCCTTTGCCTTGCCACGGTCTCCTGAAGAACCCGAAAAACATTAAACCACAACTGTCAGCCTGAAAGCTTAGTGAGATATCCCCAAAATACCAACCACATATACCATACACGCATAACATGCCATATCATAACAGAACACAGAACAGCCATGCACTTTGGGTCTACTGTGTGACTGGTCCGCCGCACCTGCCTTCAGTCCACCTGGTCCACCCTCCGAGTCTAACCACATACATCGAGTCTACAGTGTGATTGGTCCGCCTGCACCGGGCCTTCAGTCCACCTGGTCCACTCTCTGAGTCTATAGTATGACTAGTCCGCCCGCACTGGGCCTTCAGTCGGCCTGGTCCACTCTCCGAGCCTCAGCACGTCTGGTCCACCCTCTTGGGGCCTACAGCCTATCCGGACCGCTCGTTGGGCCTTTGGGATAACCGGTCCGCCCTGGGTATGTTGGCCTATAGCACAAGCAGGTCCCGCCTCAACCCAACCCCAGTCCAACAACCATGTGCACATAAACATTCAATCATATAACATATCACATCTAATCTAACAGATCACATAGCATAACGTCATCCTAACCAGGATACCGACCTAACCAGTCACTAGCATAACATCATCCTATATACCAGGATTCCGACCTTAACCAGGTCTCTAACATATACCATCCTAACTATCAGGATGCAACATAGCAAAGCAATAACATAACAACGATACCCGGATCACAATCCGATAAAGGGCCGGCCTTGGTGCCATAGACCCTGTTGGTATAGTGAGGATAACTCACCTCGCAACTGACGACTGAACAGATAAGCCCAAGCTGCTCCAACCACTGACAAGATCTCCACCACTAGCCAACACCAACACTGAACTCAAAACAATATCCAACAATTACCAAAATGCCCCTGGAAGTCAACTGGTCAACCCTTGGTCAAAGTCAAAGTCAAAGTCAACCCCGTACTGACTCTACTCGCCGAGTCAACTCGATGACTCGCCGAGTCCCCATGCTCAGAACTTTCCCCAATTCGCGACTCTCACCGAGTCAACCCGAGACTCGCCAAGTCCAACAACTCTGAGTCCTTTCACACTCGACTCACCGAGTCATCCCTTAACACACTGATTCACAGATCAACTAGAAGAAAGGTTAGGACCTCACGACCAGACTCGCCGAGTCCAAGAACAGACTCGCCGAGTCCAAGGCTATCTACAACCAACTCGGTGAGTTGTTCAACCAACTCGCCGAGTTGTTCTTCCAACTCGTCGAGTTTCAGTCTATCTTCAAGCAACTCGCCGAGTATACCCTTGTGACTCGCCGAGTACCCCTACATATGAAACCATACAGAGGCTTTCCAAGCCATGCAGAAGCTCTAAACCATAGATCTGCCCTTCTACAAGCCATCCATCACGTAAAGTGGCAAACTTTACGTGAATCCAAAGAGATCTAGACATTTAGCACTCTAGGGCTAGGGTTTAGGACAAAAGGACTTCACCAACAACTCTAGAGCATAGACTTTATGGCTTTCTGGATTATTAACAACCTAGATCTGAGGTAGCAACCTCAGATCTTACACCAAACTTGGGAGGGACCTCATTTATGCCCCAAAACCCCCATAAATGATAGATCTAGATGCACAAAACCTCAAGCAGATGATTATTACCTCAAATGAAGGCTCCCACTGATGAATGAACCAATTCTCTTCAAAGCCCCTTGCTCTACTCTTCTTGCTCTTCAATTTTCTTCCAAGATTACCTCCTCCAAGGCTCTAATCTCTCACCAAGGAAGGCTCACACGAATTTAGGGTTTCTGGAACTCAAAGGGGAGGTAAAGAGGCTGGGGAAGAAATGTTATGTTCTTTATATAGGGCTCAACCTCCGAAATTAGGGTTTTCTCCACTCAGCACCAACTCGTCGAGTCCATCCATGCTACTCGCCGAGTCGGTCACTTGACACGCGACTAGAGTTGCGACCCTACTCGCCGAGTCCACTCATGGACTCGCCGAGTTTCCCTCTCGCACTTACACTTTTAGCCCTTCAACTCTACTCTTGATATTTCGGGATGTTACAATTCTCCCCCACTTAAATTAGGCTTCGTCCTCGAAGCCTGCGGCAACACAACTCCAGAACTACTCTCGCAATGCACCACCTGGCATTGACCAGATCAGGTTCCTCAAAGCACAACCACCGAAACCCAAACCCAATTTTCCTTCTCGTGGTGTTCTGACCACCGCTTCAAGCCGGCCATCGGCCTCATCCTCTTATAGCCACAATTATCAACTGAGTACCACCCCATGATGCATCACTCGCTCCAAATCACAACAATCACTCGACTCATACGAGCTAGAAAGTAACCATGAACCACCGGAATTCCAGTCTGAGCCCAACTTTATCCATTCCATGCTGAAAGGATGACACATCCTTCAGCCTCAGAGCAACTCCCATGAATTTCTCCACCGCAATCTCATACCCATGATGAACTGGCTCTAGCATCTTCGGGTTGGGAAAACCCGATACACTGACGACACCACCAAACATCCCCCAGGATGAATTTACACCACATACATAAATCCTTGATCAAAATCAAACTGGAAGTCCAAGATTCCATCCCTGCATTCCTTCCGAGCATTTTGGCTCTACCCTCGGAAATTCCTTTCGTGACCTCAGCAAACATCCAACCCGGATGTGATCCCATACCACAGTCGCAGATGCACTGCTCATCAACCATGATTAGGACACCCCAATCATAGCTCTACACTACTGCTTTCACTTCCATGAATTTACACTCTATCTCGAAGCTACATTCCTCTCCCTTTCCTTACCAAGGAAATCCACTTGGCCGTCTTGTCACTACAACAAGTGCGACGGTGCCCACCCAATACTACATCATTCTCTTATAGCATAACCACTATTCCATGCACCACACATGCTCTAGATCTGCTCGCAAGAACTCTCATGTCCATGCTCTACCATCCACTCACCATGATCACTACCCGGGGCCAGACCTTCTGACGCTAACACGTCGCGACATACTCAATTCATTTCCTCTTACCGATTTATCAACACATGCAGAGTCTTCAGCATGACTGGACCGCCTTTCCAGGCCTTTAGCCCATCTGGACTCTCTGATACCAACTTGTAACAACCATAAAATTTCAACCAGTTTAAACTTTTCCAAAACAACCCGATTTCATAAAATTATAACAAGAAGGTTTTCAATAAAATTATTTCAGAGTCTTCCCAGAATCACATCACAAAACATAATCATGAGAAGCGGTACGATAATGCCTTTCCCTTGCCACGGTCTCCTGAAGAACCTGAAAAAGATTAAACCACCACTATAAGCCCGAAAGCTTAGTGAGATATCCCCAAAATACCAACCACATATACCATACACGTATAACATGCCATATCATAACAGAACACAAAACAGCCATGCACTTCGGGTCTACTGTGTGACTGGTCCGCCGCACCGGCCTTCAGTCCACCTGGTCCACCCTCCGAGTCTAGCCACATACATCGAGTCTGCAGTGTGATTGGTCTGCCCGCACCGGGCCTTCAATCCACCTGGTCCACTCTCTGAGTCTACAGTTTGACTGGTCCGCCCGCACTAGGCCTTCAGTCGGCCTGGTCCACTCTCCGAGCCTCGGCACGTCTGGTCCGCCCTCTTGGGGCCTACAGCCTATCCGGACCGCTCGCTGCACCTTCGAGATAAACGGTCCACCCTTGGTATGTTGGCCTACAACACAAGCAGGTCCCGCCTCAACCCAACATTCAGACCAAACGCTAGATTCCCACTAATAACCCTCAAGGAACAACGAATACAATACCAGAAACCACACAACGTGACTAGCAGATATACAATACTCCAAAATAATCACAAAATAGCAAGACATCAAGGAAGAAACATACCTGCAGCTGCATTCGGCACTGCCCTGACCTCCTCTGCTGTAAGCTGAAAAGCATGACCTTGAGCCCTTGGGGGCTCCGCTCCACCCTGACCTCCACCCGTAATCCTCAAAGTGGCTGGTGCTGGAGCCTGCACTGGTCCTGCAGCAAGCTATGGACAGTTGACCCTCAAGTGTCCTGTTGGATATAGTGTCTAAGTCCATAACAATATTTGGTATGTACTTGACCCGACCCGGCATGGTCCATTTGGGTTGCACTTCACCCGAACAATTTATGGATAATATTGGAGAATATTACAAGTTATTATTTATTAATATATTATAAGTTCTAATATATTAATATAAGATCATATTATTTAATTAGTAGTGATCTATAATTAATCTAGGATTAATTTAGAGATCAAAGATATTACTAATTAAATATGGGCTTCTATATTTATATAGTGTGGGCTAGTGCTTATTTGAAATGGGATAGGCTTGCAATGGAAAAGTCCATGGATACTCCATGGAGCTTTAACCCATGGATCTCATGGAAATGAAGAGACATGGGTATTAGGGTATACATGGAAGTAACCCTAATCCATCACACTATATAAAGGAGGCTTTGGTTCTTGAAATCACACTAGTTGACACTTGTTGAGGTGAGGGCCGATTTCAAGATAATAGTGACTATTCTCTCAAAGTTTCAAGTTTGTGGTGATTTGTGATTTCCACTTGAGGCATCCAAACTATTGGTGCTAGGCTCTAAAACTCCAAGCAATCAACTACAACTTCAAGGTAAGTATTTCTACTAGCTTTATTTGATTCATGTTCCCCATGCCATGCTAGTTAGGATATGAACCTTGAAAAAATAATTATTTGCATGTATCTTAGACAAACATAGATCCAAGGTTTATTAGGGTTGCATGTACACTTAGGAAGTGTTAGAATGCTCAAAACCCATCAGTGGTATCAGAGCCTAGGCTTGTTTGTTTGATACTTGTTGCAATATTATGGAGAAAGTCGAAAAACTTGCTGTCTGACTGCTGGACTCGGCGAGTCCATGGGGGGACTCGACGAGTTCACTTGTATCTTCAACCTACTCGTCGAGTAGGTTCATGCACTCGGCGAGTAGGGTCGATAGAGTCCGGATTTTCGACTTAAGTTGCTGGAAATGGATTAGAAACATTACCCTAAACTGTTTTGGTACTTGAAAACTTGTTTTAGTTGGTGTAATGTCTTGCTAATTCATTTACAACAACTAGTTATCAAAATTACAAAGTTTTAAATGTGATTTTGATTCATGAAAGTGTTCATATTCATGTTCTTGTTCTTATGATGTTTAGATGATCATAGGATTTATTTGTAACCTATGTGGTAGTTTAATTCTTGATCATAATGTGTTTTAATGGTATCCATAACTTGTCCTCAAGTTATGGAAAACCAAAAGTCACTTGAGTTGAAAACCATTAAAAGAACACAAGAGTTAGAAAAATGAAGAGTCTTCATTTTATTACTCTAATAAACTCATAAGTTACAAGAAATGAAAAGTTTTGAAAGTTTACAAAACTTGCCCTCAAGTTTTGGAACAAGTAAAGTCAAGTTAAACTTTAGTTCCAACACTTAAAATTTTTAAAAAAAGTTCAAATTCAACCCTTATACTTATATTATTATGATTTAATTATATATATATATATATATATATATATATATATATATATATATATATATATATATATATATATAAGAACAAAGTCATTTTACCGCTAGTATGCCTCATTCACGAAGCCGGTCTATAAGGTGGGTATAAGGTTGTTGCCTATAAAATGGCAACTTAATGGGTGTCCACTCTCACCCACCGCTTGCTTGACCGGTGGAGGGTCGTTAGCCGAACGGGTAAGACAAGGACTTACAAATTCTCATTAAAAGTATGATGAATATTATAAAGTAACTAAATGTTTTATTCAATTCCCAATCTTAGTTACTTTAGGAAAAATGTGAATAAGGTGCTAATCCATGAAATTACACTTTACACTTTGTTTAAGTCGTTGGTGGAGCGTGTGTGGTTAACCGGCACACTACATTGGACTTAACAAGGTAGGTAAAGGGTGACTTAAGGTTTATTATAGTATCGATGGAGCATGTGTGGTTTACCGGCACATCGATTGAGTGATAAACTTTAAGGGTACCAAGTGATTTGCATGGTTACTTCACACCTCGTTTTGTGATCCTCGGCATCCCAGTCACAAAACTTGGAGGGCACACTCGAGATTGAAACATGCCTTTGAAAAGTTCATTGAATCTCAAAGAATCTAGGAATTTCTAAGAACCAATCAAAAAACCTAATATCTAATATTTGGGTTTTCGTGGTGGAAATTGGTGAATCGTCATTCACCTACCTTTCGAATATGTTATAGCTTGGATTATGGCATACCTCTTCTAAGTTATAATATATTGTGATTGGATCCTAGCCTTAATATTACATTTGGGTGTTTTATTAAGGACTCTCCTAATGTCGAAACTAATCTTGTCCATTTCTTTCAGATGTCTTCAAACAATGTTGCTTCTGGCTCTAACCCTAATATCTCCTTTACCCTTATGAACTTGTGTGGGAAAGTCACCTTTGATGGATCCAACTTCAATGAGTGGATCAGAAACATCAGGATGATTACCCGCTACGAGGACAAAGAATATGTCCTTGACAAGGAGCTTAAGGAGATTGATGAGACCACTGCAACTCCTCAGGAGATCGCTGACTTTCGGGCACATGAAAGGGATGCTACGAAAGTGGCTTGCATCATGATGGCCACGATGACAGCGGAACTCCAAAAGTCTTATGAGGATTTCTACCCTTATGAAATGCACCAAGATTTGATGGAAAGATACCATCAAAGTGCACGACAAGAGAGGTATGAAATCATCTGCTCCATGATAATAGCCATGATGAAGGACGGGGAATCCGTCACGAGCCACATGCAGAAAATGCAAAGGTATGTGGATCGTTTGCTGAAGCTTAATGTGAACTTCCCTGAGGATCTTGCAATAGATATCATTTTGCACTCCTTACCATCATGCTATGATCAATTCCGCATGACATATCACATGAATAAGGAAGAGGTCACACTCAGCAAACTTCAGGGACTTCTCAAGACTGCAAAAACAGGTCTTAAGGGGAAGTCGTTTGTTAACACTCCTACTCCAAACTCTACTCCGGTTTTGGCAATCGGGAAAAGTCGAGGGAAGAAAAGAAATAGATCTTCGAAGGGTACCAAGGGTCGGACCCTTGATGGCTCTTCTTCAAGTGGAACCAAGAAAGGTTTCATCACTCCTTCTTCTGACCCAAAAGAGGCTGAATGCTTCTATTGCCATGAAAAAGCTCATTGGAAGCGGAACTGCCCAAAGTACCAGCAAGATGTAAAGGATGGGAAAGTTAAACCCAACCATGCAGGTATTTACACTATCTTATCTAATAACTCACCCCATTCTAAATCTTGGGTCCTTGATACCGGTTGTGGTATTCATATTTGTTGTGACTTGTAGGGACTAAGAAGAAGTGAGAATGTGGAGCAAGGAAGAATAAACTTGATCATGGGGAATAGGAAAGCTTCACCTGTCACCAAGATTGGAGTTTATACTTTATCGCTAAGTAGTGGGTTTAATTTAGATTTGAATAAATGTTGTTATTCGCCAGGAATGGCAAGAAATATTATTTCCTTTCATGCTTTGTACAAACAAGGGTTTACCTTTTCGTTTAATAATAAAGTTGGTTCTATTGATGCTTTCTTTAATAATGTTATTTATTTCAAAGCATTACCTTGTGATGGTGTGTATGAAGCTGTATCTGTTGTAGATAAATTAGGAAATAATGTTTTGTGTATTAATTCTATTAATAATAATAACTTGGATAAAGCATCATTATGGCATTGTCGCCTTGGACATAAAAGCAAGAAACACATAGGCCAACTCCAAAAGGATGGAGTCTTGGAGTCATTTGACCTAAAGTCAGATGATAGTTGCGAATCATGCTTACTTGGAAAAATGACAAAGTCACCCTTCACAGGCTCGTGTGAGAGGGGTGAAGGTTTGTTGGATCTTGTACACACGGATGTGTGTGGACCATTCAAACATGCCACAAGGGATGCTAATCGTTATTATTTGACTTTTACTGATGATTACAGTAGATATGGATATGTCTACCTAATCAAGCATAAGTCAGAGACTTTCGAGAGGTTTAAGGAATTTAAACAGGAAGTCGAGAATCAATTGGGCAGGAACATTAAGATGCTTCGATCCGATCGTGGTGATGAGTATCTTAGTTCAGAGTTCCTTCCTTGACTATCTTAGGGAATGTGGGATTGTCTCACAATTGACACCTCCCAGGACACCATAGTTGAATGGTGTAGCTGAGAGGCGTAATTGAACCTTGTTAGATATGGTTCGTTCCATGATGAGTCGAGCTACGCTACCAATCTCATTCTGTGGGTATGCCTTAGAGACTGCCGCCCATATTCTTAATCTAGTCCCTACAAAGAAAGTTGCCAAAACTCCTCACGAGATGTGGACTGGTAAAGTACCTAAACTAGACCACATCAAGATTTGGGGTTGTGAGGCTTTCATGAGACGCGAGACTCATGATAAGCTCGAACCCCGAAGCGAGAGGTGTATTTTCATCGGCTACCCACAGCAATCCTTTGGTTACCTCTTCTACAGACCTAGTGATAATGTGGTCTTTGTAGCAAGAAGAGGAGTTTTTCGAGAAAGAGAGTTTATAAGCCAAGGAAACAGTGGGAGGCAAATTGATCTTGAAGAAATTCAAGAGTCAAGTGGTGAAGGAACTTCAAACCCTAGCCCTCAACTTGAGGAGGAAACTCCTGTTGAGCCAGTTGATGTGCCTGCACCTCTGAGGCGTTCCAAGAGAGTTAGGAATGCACCTGAGCATTATTATGGTTTCCATATTACTACGGAAGGTGAGACACTTATTAGTGATGAGACACCAGTAGGTCTGGATGAACCTAACAGCTACACGGAAGCCATGGCAGGCCCTGAGGCTGCTAAATGGAAAGAGGCTATGGATAGCGAGATACAATCCATGTATGCCAATCAAGTTTGGAACTTGGTTGAGAATGTACCTAGTCGTAAGACTGTAGGGTGCAAATGGATCATCAAGAAGAAGACCGACATGGATGGTAATGTACACACTTATAAGGCATGACTGGTTGCAAAAGGTTATTCTCAAACTCCGGGAGTTGATTATGATGAAACCTTTTCACCAGTGGCCAAGATAAAGTCTATTAGGGTTCTGTTAGCCATTGCTGTATTTCATGACTATGAAATATGGCAAATGGATGTCAAAACCGCTTTCCTTAATGGAAAGTTGGCTGAGGAATTTTACATGGTTTAGCCAGAGGGTTTTGTCAGTACCGAGTACCCCAATAGAGTGTGTAAACTCGAGAAATCCATTTATGGATTGAAACAGGCACCTCGCAGGTGGAATCTTTGCTTTGATGAGAAAGTCAAGGAATTTGGCTTTTCAAGGAGTGAAGATGAATCTTGCGTCTATATCAAGGCTAGTGGGAGCATAGTCAGTTTTTTGGTACTGTATGTGGATGACATACTACTCATAGGAAATGACAGCCCAACCCTGCAGGAAGTAAAGTCCTGGCTTGGGAAGTGTTTCGCTATGAAGGACCTTGGTCAAGCTGCCTATATCCTAGGGATAAAGATTTTGAGAAACAGGAGTAAAAGGCTAATTGGACTTAGTCAGAGTACCTACTTGGACAAAGTGTTGAAAAGATTCAACATGCATAACTCCAAGAAAGGTGAGTTACCCATTCAGAGTAACGCCAGATTGAGTAAGACACAAAGCCCTAGTACTGAGGCTGAGATAGCAGAAATGAGTCGACTTCTTTATGCTTCAGCTGTAGGATCGATCATGTATGCTATGACGTGTACTCGACCTGATGTAGCCTTTGCTTTGAGCATGGTTAGCAGGTATCAGGGGAACCCTGGCAAGGAACACTGGACTGCGGTAAAGAATATCCTCAAGTACCTGCGAAGGACTAAGGACTGGGTCCTTACCTTCGGTGGGAGTGATGAATTGAGAGCTGTAGGGTATAGTGATGCTAGCTTCCAGACTGATAGGGATAATTTCCGCTCATAGTCGGGCTGGGTCTTTACCTTAAACGGAGGAGCAATCACTTGGAAGAGTTCCAAGCAGGAGACAGTGGCTGATTCTACTTGTGAATCAGAGTATATAGCGGCAAGCGTGGCAGCAAAGGAGGCTATATGGCTAAAGAACTTCATCAGAGACCTTTGAGTTGTACCAGCTATAAAAGAGCCAATGGAGATTTTCTGTGACAGTAATAGTGCGGTTGCCTTAGCCAAGGAACCAAGACATCATGGGAGATCCATACACATTGACAGAAAATATCACTTCATCAGACATCGAATAGAAGAAGGGATCCTCGTGGCGAAGAGGGTATCATCAGATGAGAACCCAGCAGATCCCCTCACGAAGGGACTGGGTAGGGTTAAGCATCTCCAGCATGCTCGGAGCATAGGGCTGAAGGATGATATAAGTTTTAGTAGTTAGATAAATTATGAAATTTGTAAAGTGTAATTGACATTTGATGATGAATAAAAGGTGTTTTATTTATGAGTAAAGTGTTGCTATCTCTTGTCAATCGTTTACTATATTTCTTTTGCATGTTTTGACTTCCAGAATAATTATGTTTGGTATATCATATTATTCAAACCTCCACAGTCGGTCATATGTCGGAAGTAGGTATGAATCAAGACTGTCATGATTGGTTGCAGAGGTCTAAGGTGTTGGACATGGCTACAACAATCATGAGTGCTCATAAGTTCTGAGTATTGGACTCAACCCACGCTCACTGGAATCACTTCATGGAATTTTATCTCAAGTGATCGTGAGATGGTAATATCATATAATTCTTCAAACCTAGAGATATGATTTGTTACTTACGAGTTGGTTATGCATTGATTGTACGAAAACGCATTGGTAACTCGATGTTATAAAACGTGCTTTTGTGTGTAATTCAATGAGTGGTAGAACAAACATATGAGTCGAAGTTTATTTGTTCCTTCTTGGATTAGAAGCCGATATCTGGGCCCCTCGATGATTTTGTTTTGACCTATGTACCGGGCCCGGTCAGAACTAAATTGATGTGTTCAGTTGAGTTCTATGTCAAACAAATCGGAAATCGGGAAACAAATGCTGGACAATAAGCAAGACAATGTTCCATTTATTTGTCCAGCTGATATCTAGAACAGAGGATTATATGATCACTTATCTAAATGGCGCGTTCTAGTTCAACAGAGTTTAAAGAGCTACGATTCTGATCGGTTCCTGAAGTTATACTTGCAAATATAGTTACTAGACTTATCCAAGTGGGAGACTGTTGGATATAGTGTCTAAGTCCATAACTATATTTGGTATGTACTTGACCCGACCCGGCATGGTCCATTTGGGTTGCACTTCACCCGAACAATTTATGGATAATATTTGATAATAGTATAAGTTATGATTTATTAATATATTATAAGTTCTAATATATTAATATAAGATCATATTATTTAATTAGTAGTGATCTATAATTAATCTAGGATTAATTCAGAGATCAAAGATATTACTAATTAAATATGGGCTTCTATATTTATATAGTGTGGGCTAGTGCTTATTTGGAATGGGCTAGGCTTGCATGGGAAAAGTCCATGGATACTCCATGGAGCTTTAACCCATGGATCTCATGGAAATGAAGAGACATGGGTATTAGGGTTTACATGGAAGTAACCCTAATCCATCACACTATATAAAGGAGGCTTTGGTTCTTGAAATCACACTAGTTGACATTTGTTGAGGTGAGGGCCGATTTCAAGATAGTAGTGACTATTCTCTCAAAGTTCCAAGTTTGTGGTGATTTGTGATTTCCACTTGAGGCATCCAAACTATTGGTGCTAGGCTCTAAAACTCCAAGCAATCAACTACAACTTCAAGGTAAGTATTTCTACTAGCTTTATTTGATTCATGTTCGCCATGCCATGCTAGTTAGGATATGAACCTTGGAAAAATAATTATTTGCATGTATCTTAGACAAACATAGATCCAAGGTTTATTAGGGTTGCATGTACACTTAGGAAGTGTTAGAATGCTCAAAACCCATCATGTCCAACCTGATGGAAATGATAACAAATCCTAAGATCCCGAACCGGGGCTGTCTGCCGACAATCCCTCGCGTAGTGCCCCTCCTTTCCGCACTTGCAGCATGCACCACCGGACCTACAAACTCCGGTGTGACCCTTCCCACACTTGCCACACCTGTGGGTGCCCTGATCTCCCAATCTAGAATCAACGGTCTTGGACCGTTTCGGCGCCGGCTACGACTGCACCGGAGCCTGCCTCTGTTCTCGCAACTGCAACTCAATCTCCAACTCACGCCGCCTGGCGACCTCCTATAACTCCAACAAGGTCTCGTACCTCTGCGTAGACACAAACTGCCTGATATCCCTCTTGAGCATACTCAGATATCGGGACATCTGAGCCTACTCTGAAGCGAACTCAGGCAAAACATCGCCCTCAGTGAACATCCTGGTGATCTCCGTCACCGACTCCGAATCCTGCTTCAGCACCAGGAACTCCTAAGCCAATCTCTCCCTCTCGACCCGTGGAACATAATGAGTGTTGAACATCTCCTGGAACTGATCCCATGATACCGCATCTCTCTGCGCATCCGAATACGACCCCGTGGTCAATCTCCACCAATCCTTCGCCCCGAGCCTTAACAGGTTCAGAGCACACCTCACCCTCTGATCAGCAGGGCATGAACATGTGAAGAAACACCCCTCCACGTCCGACAACCATCTCATAGCAACAATCAGGTCCTGAACCCCGTCGAAGGTAGGAGGCTTCGTATTATCGAAGTCCTGACACTGAAAACCTCGACCGACTCCTCCCCTGCCGCTGCTACTACCGCTGTAGCCGCTGCGGCAGCCGTCTCTGTGAGAGCTGCATATCGTTCGTCAAAATACTCAACCATGGCGGTCTTGATCGACCCAAACAGTTCCGACAACTCAGCTCGGAACAACGCAACAACCTCATCATGCAGAATCTCACGAATCCTCGCATCCAACTCGCACGTGCTCATCTGATCAGTAACCTCGGGCGGTACTGTTGGATAAGGTGTCTAAGTCCATAACTATTTCTGGTATGTACTTGACCCGACCCGACATGGTCCATTTGGGTTGCATGGCACCATGCAATTGGATAGACTAAATGAGAGAAATAACACTTGTGGTTATTAATATATTATAAGTTCTAATATATTAATAATATTATTTAATTAGTTTGATCAAGAATTAATTGTAGAATTAATTAAGTGATCAAAAGATAACTAATTAAATATATGGGTTGATTATGTAAATCATCCATAACTTATATAGTGGGCTAAGAGGCTCCGTGAATAATCAAGTTGGGTTAAACCCCATGGATGCTCCATGGGAGTTACAAACCCATGGGTCACGGAAATGAAGAGTCATGACACACTAGGGGTTACATGGTGTAACCCTAGATGTGTCAACACTATATAAAGCTCATGTGTTCTCCCAAAATCGGGACTACTAGTGAAACAAGAGGGCTTGGCCGATTTTAGTGTGTTATACTTTCTCTCCAAGTTTACTCCATAGCATTTGGTGTTGTGTGAAGCATTTGAGGCATTACACTTGGGGTGCTAGGCTCACAAGGTTTCAAGGAATATTTACAACAACAAGGTATGTAGTTCTATCTATTATTTAAGTTAAAATTGTTCCCCATGTATGCTAGATAGGATCATAGCCTTGGAAATCAACTTTGCATGATAATTAGACAAACATAGATCCAAGGTTATTAGGGTTGCATGTACACTTAGGAAGTGTTAGAATGCTCAAAACCCATCAGTGGTATCAGAGCCAGGTTTGTTTGTTTGTTATTTGTGCTAAAAAGTTGGAAAAAGTCCAAAAACTTGCTATCTGCCTGATGAACTCGCCGAGTCCATGGGGGACTCGCCGAGTTCATGTGTATCTTCAACCTACTCGCCGAGTAGGTTCATCCACTCGGTGAGTAGGAGCGACAGGTTCATGCACTCGGCGAGTAGTGTAATTCTTGATCATAATGTGTTTTAATGGAGTCCATAACTTGTCCTCAAGTTATGGAAAAACCAAGAGTCACACTTGAATTAAAAACCATTAAAAGAACACAAAAGTTAGAAAAATGAAGAGTCTTCATTTTTAATACTCTAATTAACTCATAAGTTACAAGAAATGAAAAGTTTTGAAAGTTTACAAAACTTGCCCTCAAGTTTTGGAACAAGTAAAGTCTTGATTAAAACTTTAGTTCCAACCCTTAGTTTTTTAAAAGTTAAAATTCTACCCTTATACTTATAATATTATAAACTTATTAATAATATATATATGTATAAGATTAAAGTCGTTTTACCGCTAGTACGCCTCATTCACGAAGCCTGTCTATAAGGTGGGTATAAGGTTGTTGCCTATAAAATGGCAACTTAATGGGTGTCCACTCTCACCCACCGCTTGCTTGACTGGTGGAGGGTCGTTAGCCGAACGGGTAAGACAAGGACTTATAAATTCTCATTAAAAGTATAATGATTATTATTAAGTAACTAAACGTTTTATAAATTCCCAATCTGAGTTACTTTAGGAAAAATGTGAATAAGGTTCTAATCCATGAAATTACACTTTGCACCTTGTCTAAGTCGTTGGTGGAGCGTGTGTGGTGTACTGGCACACTAACTTGGACTTAACAAGGAAGGCAAAGGGTGACTTAAGTTTTTTCATGAGGTCGGAAGGAGCGCGTGTGGTTTACCGGCACTACGATTAAGTGAAAAACATTAAGGGTACCAAGTAATTTGCATGGTTACTTCACACCTTGTTTTGTGATCCTCGGTATCCCAATCACAAAACATGAAGGGCACACTTGAGATTGAAACATGCCATTGAAAAGTTCAATGAATCTCAAAGAATCTAGGAATTTCTAAAAGCCATATAAAACCTAATAATTAATATTTTGTTTTCATGGTGGAAATTGGTGAATCGTCATTCACCTACCTTTCAAATATGTTATAACTTGGATTACGACATCCCTCTTCTAGGTTATAATATATTGTGATTGGATCCTAGCCATAATTCTACATTTGGGTGTTTTATTAAGGACTATCCCAATATCTAAACATAAACTCTTCCTTCTTTTCAGATGTCTTCCAACAATGCTACTCCTGGCTTAAACCCTACAGGCTCCTTCTCTCTCATGAACCTTTGTGGGAGAGTCATCTTTGATGGATCCAACTTTACTGATTAGATCAGAAACATCAGGATGGTCACTCGTTACGAGAACAAGGAATATGTTCTTGACAAGGAGCTCAAGGTGCCCGAGCCAATTGCTACTCCTGAGGAGCATGCTGAATATGAGGTTCATGAAAGAGATGCTACCAAAGTGGCATGCATCATGATGGCCACCATGACAGCCGAGCTCCAAAAGTCCTATGAGGAATACTATCCTTTTGAGATGCACCAGGATTTGATGGACCGCTACCATCAGAGTGCTCGTCAAGAGCGATATGAAATCATCTCCTCTATGATCACAACCCGAATGAAAGATGGTGAACCCATAACAAACCACATGCAGAAAATGCAAAGGTATCTGGATCGTTTGATAAAGTTGAATGTGAATTTCCCTAAGGAGTTAGCAATAGATATTATTTTTCACTCCTTACCTTCGTGTTATGATCAATTCCGCATGACATACCACATGAATAAGGAGGAAGTTACACTTAGCAAACTTCAGGGACCCCTAAAGACCTCAGAATCAGGTCTTAAAGGTAAGTCGGTTGTGACCACTCCTGATACTACTCCAAACTCAGCACCTGTCCTGGCAATCGGGAAAGGTAGAGGGAAGAAGAGAAAGAACCCTTCGAAGGGTACCAAGGGTAACACCCTTGATGGCTCCTCTTCTAGCGGAACTAAGAAAGGCTTCATTACACCTTCTTCTGATCCCAAAGAGGCTGAATGCTTCTACTGCCACGAAAAGGCGCACTGGAAGCGCAACTGCCCAAACTACCAGCAAGATTTGAAGGATGGGAAAGTTAAACCCAACCATGCAGGTATTTACACTATCTCATCTAATAATTCACTCTATTCTAACTCTTGGGTCCTTGATACCGGTTGCGGTATTCATATTTGATCTGAAATACAGGGACTAAAAAGAAGTGAGAATGTGGAGCATGGAAAGATAAACTTGATCATGGCGAATAGGAAAGTTTCACCTGTCACCAAGATTGGAGTTTATACTTTGTTGCTTAGTAGTGGATTTACTTTAGATTTGAATAAATGTTGTTACTCGCCAGAAATGGCAACAAATGTTATTTCCTTTCATGCTTTGTATAAACAAGGTTTTACCTTTTCTTTTGATAATGAAACTGGTGGAATAAATGCTTTCTTTAATAATGTGTTTTATTTTAAAGCATTACCTTGTGATGGTGTGTATGAAGTTGTGTCTGTTATAGATAACTTAGGAAATAATGTATTGTGTATTGATTCTTCTAATCGTAATAACTTGGATAAAGCATCATTATGGCATTGTCGTCTTGGGCATATAAGCAAGAAACACATAGGCCAACTCCAAAAGGATGGAGTCTTGGAGTCATTTGACCTAAACTCAGATGATAGTTGCGAATCATGCTTGCTTGGAAAATTGACAAAGTCACCCTTCACTGGTTCGTGTGAGAGGGGTGAAGGTTTGTTGGATCTTGTACACATGGATGTGTGTGGACCCTTCAAACACGCCACAAGGGATGCTAATCATTATTACGTGACTTTTATGGATGATTATAGTAGATATGGATATGTCTACTTAATCAAGCATAAGTCAGAGACTTTCGAAAAGTTTAAGGAATTTAAACAGGAAGTCGAGAATCAATTGGGCAGGAACATTAAGATGCTTCGATCCGATCGAGGTGGTGAGTATCTTAGTTTAGAGTTCCTCGACTATCTTAGGGAATGTGGGATTGTCTCACAATTGACACCTCCCAGGATACCACAGTTGAATAGTGTAGCTGAGAGGTGTAATCGAACCTTGTTGGACACGGTTCGTTCCATGATGAGTCGAGCTACACTACCAATCTCATTTTGGGGGTATGCCTTAGAGACTGCCACCCATATCCTTAATCTGGCCCTACAAAGAAGGTTGCCAAAACACCTCACGAGATGTGGACTGGAAAAGTTCCTAGTCTAGCCCACATCAAAGTTTGGGGTTGCGAGGCTTTCGTGAGACGTGAGACTCATGACAAGCTCGATCCTCGAAGCGAGAAGTGTATTTTCATCGGCTACCCACAAAAATCCTTTGGTTACCTCTTCTACAGACCTAGTGAGAATGTGGTCTTTGTAGCAAGGAGGGCTGTCTTTCGAGAGAGAGAGAGAGTTCATAAGCCAAGGAGACAGTGGGAGGCAAATTGACCTTGAAGAACTTCAAGAGTCAAGTGGTGAAGGAACCTCAAACCCTAGCAGTCAACTTGAGGAGGAACCTCCTGTTGATCCAATTATACCTCCAGTTGTACCTCTGAGGTGTTCCACAAGGGTTAGGAATGTACCTGAGCATTATTATGGTTTCCATATTACTGCGGAAGGTGAGACACTTATTAGGGATGAGACACTAGTAGGTCTAGATGAACCTAACAACTATGCGGAAGCAATGGCAGGCCCTGAGTCTGCTAAATGGAAAGAGGCAATGGATAGCGAGATACAATCCATATATGAAAATCAAGTTTGGAACTTGGTTGAGAATGTACCAGGTCGTAAGACTGTAGGGTGCAAAAGGATCTTCAAGAAGAAGACCGACATGGATGGTAATGTACACACTTATAAGGCACGACTGGTTGCAAAGGGCTTTTTTCAAACTCCAAGAGTTGATTATGATGAGACCTTTTAACTAGTAGCCAAGATTAAGTCTATTAGGGTATTGCTAGCCATAGCTGTATTTCATGAATATGAAATATGGAAAATGGATGTCAAAATCGTTTTCCTTAACGGAAAATTGGATGAGGATGTTTACATGAATCAGCCAGAGGGTTTTGTCAGCACTGAGTACCCTAATAGAGTGTGTAAGCTTGAGAAATCCATCTATGGATTAAAGCAAGCACCTCGCAGATGGAATCTTTGCTTTGATGAGAAGGTCAAAGAGTTTGGCTTCTCTAGGAGTGAAGATGAATCTTGTGTATATGTCAAGGCTAGTGGGAGTATAGTTAGTTTTTTGGTTCTGTATGTGGATGGCATACTACTCATAGGAAATGACATCCTAACTCTGCAGGAAGTTAAGTCCTGGCTTGGGAAGTGTTTCTCTATGAAGGACCTAGGGGAAGCTGCCTATATTCTAGGGATAAGTATTTTGAGAAACCGGAGTAAAAGACTAATTTGACTTAGTCAAAGTACCTACTTGGACAAGGTGTTGAAGAGATTCAGCATGCAAGATTCCAAGAAAGGAGAGCTACCCATCCAGAGTAACATTAGACTGAGTAAGACTCAGAGCCCGAGTACTGAGGCTGGGATAGCAGAAATGATTCGGATACCTTATGCTTCGGCAGTAGGCTCGATTATGTATGCTATGACATGTACTCGTCCTGATATAGCCTTTGCTTTAAGCATGGTTAGCAGGTATCAGGGGAATCCTGGTAAGGCTTACTGGACAACGGTAAAGAACATACTCAAGTACCTGCGGAGGACTAAGGACTAGGTCCTTACCCTCGGTGGGAGTGATGACTTGAGAGTTGTAGGGTATAGTGATGCTAGCTTCCAGACTGATAGGGATAATTTCCGCTCTCAGTCGGGCTGGGTCTTTACCTTAAACGGAGGAGCAACCTCTTGGAAAAGTTCCAAGCAGGAAACAATGGCTGATTCAACTTGCGAATCAGAGTATATATCAGCAAGCGAGGCGGCAATAGAAGTTATGTGGCTAAAGAACTTCATTGGAGACCTTGGAGTTGTACCAGCTATATCGAAGCCTATAGAGATTTTTTGTGATAGTGAAAGTGCAGTTGCCTTAGCAAAGGAACCAAGGGATCATGGGAGATCCAGACACAATGACATAAAATATCATTTCATCAGACATCGTATAGAAGAAGGACTCCTCATGGCAAAGAGGGTATCATCAGATGAGAACCCAGCAGATCCCCTCACGAAGGGACTGGGTAGGGTTAAGCATCTCCAGCATGCTAGGAGCATAGGGCTGAAGGATGATATTAGTTTTAGTAGTTAGAAAATTTTGAAATTTGTAAAATGTAGTTGACATTTGATGATGAATAAAAGTTGTGTTTATTTATGAGTAAACTATTACTGTCTTATGTTGATCGTTTACTATTATTTCTTTTGCATGTTTTGAATTCTAGAATATGTATGTTGTTTTACATATTATTCAAATTATCCATAGTCAGTCATATGTTGGAAGTAGATATGAAGTAAGACTGTCATGAGTTGGTTGTAGAGGTCTAAGATGTTGCACATGGCCTCAACACTCATGAGTGCTCATAAGTTCTGAGTATTGGATTCAACCCACACTCGCTGGTATCACTTCATGGAATTTTATCTCGAGTGATCGCGAGACGGTAATATCATATAAGTCTTCAAACCTAGAGATGTGACTTGTTAACTATGAGTTAGTTATGCATTGAACGTGCGAAACCGCATTGGTAACTTGATGTTATAAAACGTGCGTTTGTGTGTAATTTAACAAGTAGTAGAACAAGCATATGAGTCGAAGTTTATCTGTTCCTTCTTGGATTAGAAGCTGATATCTGGGTCCCTCGATGATTTTGTTTTGACCTATGTACCGGGCCCGGTCAGAACTAAGTTGATGTGTTCAATTAAGTTCTTTGTCAAACAAATCGGAAATTGGGAAACAAACTGCTGGACAATAAGCAAGACTATCTTCCATGTGTTTGTCCGGCTGATATCTAGAACAGAGGATTATATGATCCTTTATCTGAAATGGCGTACCATCAACTTCTCAGTTCCGAGAAACCTTGAAAAGAGCTACGATTGTCGATCGGTTCCTGAAGTCATACTTGCAGTTATAGTTATTAGACTTATCCAAGTGGGAGACTGTTTGATAAGGTGTCTAAGTCCATAACTATTTCTGGTTTGTACTTGACCCGACCCAGCATGGTTCATTTGGGTTGCATGGCACCATGCAATTGGATAGACTAAATGAGAGAAATAACACTTGTGGTTATTAATATATTATAATTTCTAATATATTAATAATATTATTTAATTAGTTTGATAAAGAATTAATTATAGAATTAATTAAGTGATCAAAAGATAACTAATTGAATATATGGGTTGATTATGTAAAACATCCATAACTTATATAGTGGGCTAAGAGGCTCCATGAATAATCAAGTTGGGTTAAACCCATTGGATGCTCCATGGGAGTTACAAACCCATGGGTCATGGAAATCAAGAGTCATGACACATTAGGGTTTACATGGTGTAACCCTAGATGTGTCAACACTATATAAAGCTCATGTGTTCTCCCAAAATCGGGACTACTAGTGAAGCAAGAGGGCTTGGCCGATTTTAGTGTGTTATACTTTCTCTCCAAGTTTACTCCATAGCATTTGGTGTTGTGTGAAGCATTTGAGGCATCACACTTGGGGTGCTAGGCTCACAAGGTTTCAAGGAATATTTACAACAACAAGGTATGTAGTTCTATCTATTATTTAAGTTAAAATTGTTCCCCATGTATGCTAGATAGGATCATAGCCTTGGAAATTAACTTTGCATGATAATTAGACAAACATAGATCCAAGGTTATTAGGGTTGCAGGTACACTTAGGAAGTGTTAGAATGCTCAAAACCCATCAGGTACTGACCCACCCTGACCTCCCTCTCTTGCTCCCGATCCTGACCCGGATCCGCTCCCAGCATGCCTCGTAACCACCATACTAAAAAACACCACAAGATCTCAGATACTTCTCACAAACCTGGAAACCAACTCCCAACCCAACCCTAGAGGTCATGGTTTCTTTGATATGCGTATGGGTCATGTGCTTTCAGTAGTACAGGCCCATATTACCTTCCACACCTACCCATATTTGTATTAATTATACCACAACACCCTAGTGAAGAACATACATAACAAGCACTTAACCCTCACTCCTAGAGGAACACTGGAAATCTCCCAGAAAGGAAACCCTAGGCTAACAGGCATCATAAATCAGGCAACATTATCATGAAATCCTAAAGATCCCTACCCTAGTACTAGCATGCTGTCTGTAACAACGGAAATTTTAAAACAAAATTTTCATTTCTAAAAATGTATTTTCATCCAAAACAAGGCATAAATATCCAATGTGTCATGTCATAATACAAATCATATGAATCCCAAGATCATAAATCATCCATCAGTGTGTACAGATCACGCCGGCGCCTTCCCACGGTCCTTGCTAGTACCTGAAACACATACACAACAACTGTAAGAACAAATGCTTAGTGAGTTCCCCAAAATAAAACTTACGCACATACACCTTTCCAGGCCCTGACCTTCCGGTCCATGTGTCTCAGGGGACTTCAGTCCCTGCTGGGTAAACCTTCCAGTCCTACCCATGCCAACCTTACGGTCCACATTACAACGCCTTCCGGCCCATAACATAATGCCTTCCGGCCCCTATCAAGCATATCATACATAGCACATATAACAATTAACTTATCACGTATAGCACAAATGTCTCATACCATATCCGACCTTCTGGTCACACAGTCAAACCCTTCCGGGTACAGTATAGTGAGAATACTCACCTCGCGTATCTCGATGTCTTACGAATCCCGAAATCCCTCGTGCTCGATCCTCCGAGCTATAATCCTCCTATAACATCATATGTCTCTAATTAACACTTTTAACACTAAGGTTGACTATCCCTCAAAAGTCAACACTGGTCAACGGTCAACGGTCAACGGTCAACTTTGACCGGACTCGGCGAGTACACTAAGGCGACTCGGCGAGTCTAGACGTTTTCACCAACTCTCCAGGATTCCCTTTTTACATGTCGAGTACTCCCCCTGACTCGACGAGTTCCACCTGGCAGAATCATGAGGCCACCCCGACTCAACTCGCCGAGTCTCAAGAACAACTCGGCGAGTCCCAATTCAACTCAGTCCACTTGACCACCCTCTCTAACTCGCCCTGACCCACTGAGTCAACCCATGACTTGACCGGGCCACTCACTGGCCGATCTAAGGGCAATCTTCAAGCTACTCGCCGAGTCTGCTCATTGGACTCGACGAGTCCATGCCATGCAATCACTCAAACTCGCTTCTAAGGTCAGATCTGCTCAAACAATTCATAGATCTGGCCTTCCTAGACTGATTCATAACGTAAAGCCCTTATCTTGGTGTTCACAATACACTCCATGTCTCATAAATGGCATTTTGGCCCAAGGCATAAGGATTCCAATCCAAAACCTCCATTGATTCACAGAAAGCTTGGGCAAAGGGACATTCTGGACCTCCAAGGGTCCAGATCTATGGTGTAAATCGCTTAAGGGGCCAAGGGGGCTCTAGATCAAGCCACAAAAGGGTTCAATAAACCCTAAATCAAAATAAACATCAACATAGAAGAGGATAGCTCAAAGATACTACCACAATAGTGATGCTCTGGACTCCAAACTCTCAGAAATGGCTCCCCTTGCTTTCCCCTTAGCTGATCCTCTCTTTCCCTTGCAAGATGACACCTCCAAGATCAATAATGGCCTCCTACTTTTCTCCAAACGCTCACACTCGATTAGGGTTTCTCTCAAGGGACTGGTGAGCACAAATAACAGCCATAAGGCCCTTTAAATAGGTCCCAAACCCGGGAAATTAGGGTTTCATTAAACAGCGCGGACTCGCCGAGTCCATATCTTGGACTCGCCGAGTCCAGGCGCGAACCCGCGTCCAGATCCGCGATCCTACTCGGCAAGTCTGAGCTCCAACTCGCCGAGTCCCCTCTCAAAACACCAAAATCATAAACATAAAAGATACCTGGAAATCCGGGCTGTTACAACTCTCCCCCACTAGAACGAGACTTCACCCTCGAAGTCTCGCTCTGAAAATAGCTCCGGATGCTGCTCACGCATCTCACGCTCCGGCTCCCAGGTCATCTCCGATCCCTTCCGGTGTTGCCACTGAACCAACACCGGAGGTACCTCCTTGTTCCTCAGAACCTTGATCTTCCGATCTCTGATGGCCACTGGTCTCTCGGCATAATTCAGGCTCGCATCCACCTGAATATCCTCTAATGGAACCACTATCGACTCATCGGCTATACACTTCCTCAGCTGCGACACATGAAAAGTGTCGTGGATCTACCCCAACTCTGTTGGCAACTCCAAACGATAGGCTACCCGGCCTACCCTCGCAATCACACGAAATGGTCCAATATACCGGGGCCCCAACTTGCCCCTCTTCTTGAATCGAATCACTCCTTTCCAAGTAGAGACCTTCAGGAGTACGAAGTCGCCGACCTAAAACTCAAGCTCGGACTGGCGTCTGTCTGCATAACTCTTCTGTCGGCTCTGGGCGGTCAATAACCTCTGTCTGACCTGCTGAATCTACTATGTCGTCTGTAGCACGATCTCTGTACTGCCCATCACTCGTTGCCCAACCTCTCCCCAACAGATGGGGGTCCGACATCTCCTCCCATACAACAGCTCAAAGGGTGGCATACCAATGCTCGAATGATGGCTGTTGTTGTAGGAAAACTCTGCCAAGGGTAAATACGCATCCCAGCTACCCCCAAAATCCAACACGCATGCACGGAGCATGTCCTCAAGTGTCTGAATCGTTCGCTCACTCTGACCGTCTGTCTGGTACCCAACTCCTCATGAAATTTCTTCCAGAATCTGGAAGTGAAACGCACATCACGGTCCGAAACAATCGAAATCGGCACCCCATGCCGAGATACCACTTCCCTCACATATATCTCTGCCAACTTTTCCGGTGAAGAACTCTCACTGATGGCAAAGAAGTGAGTGCTCTTCGTTAACCTGTCCACAATCACCCAAATTGCATCAACTCCTCTGGCAGTCCTCGACAATTTGGTGATGAAATCCATGGTGATCTGTTCCCACTTCCACTCGGGAACCTCCAATGGCTGCAACTTGCCATGCGGTCTCTGATGCTCGGCCTTAACCCTGCGGCAGGTCAAGCACCTCTCAACAAACCATGCGACGTCCCTCTTCATACAGGGCCACCAATACTCTGTCCTCAAATCCAAATACATCTTCGTAGCACCCGGATGGGTCGAGAATTTCGACCGATGAGCCTCTTCCATCAAGGTAGTACGCGTACCGCCCACAAACGGTACCCAAATCCGACCCTGAAAAGTCATAAGCCCTCGTCCATCCATAACGAACTCCGAAACCAACCCAACGACCCACTCCCTCTTCTGCATCTCCGGTCGCACAGCCTTGGCCTGTGCCCCACGAATGGCATCCAGTACCGGGGCTATCACGGTCAATCTCAAACATACATCCCGCAGTGGAGTGCTCTCCGCCCTGCGGCTCAATGCATCAGCTACCACATTAGCCTTGCCTGGGTGGTACAGGATCTCACAATCATAATCCTTGACCACATCCAACCACCTCCTCTGTCGCATATTTAGGTTGGGCTGATCCATCAAGTACCTCAAACTCTTATGGTCCGTGTATATCATACACCGAACCCCATACAGGTAGTGACGCCAAATCTTAAGGGCGAACACTACTGCCCCCAACTCTAGATCATGCGTGGGATATCTCGTCTCATGAGGCTTCAGCTGCCTCGAGGCATATACTATCACATACCCCCTCTGCATCAGCACCGCTCCCAGCCCCAAAATCGATGCATCACAATATACTACAAAATCCTCCATCCCTTCTGGGAGAGCTAATACCGGGGCTTTGCACAACCTTTGGCGAATTGTCTCAAAGGAGGTCTGCTGCTCGGGACCCCATGAAAATGTAACACCCTTCCAGGTCAATCTGGTGAGCTGCACTGCGATCTTGGAGAAATCCTTGATAAATCTCCGATAATACCATGCCAACCCAAGGAAACTCCTGATCTCAAAGGGTGACTTCGGCACCTCCTAATTCATCACCGCCTCAACCTTGGCCGGATCGACCAATATCCCTTCCTGATTAACAAGATGCCCTAGGAACTGGACCTCCCGCAACCAGAAATCACACTTGGAGAACTTTGCATAAAGCTTCTCCGATCTCAAAACCCCAAGGACCTCCCTCAAATGCTCCTCATGCTGCTCTCTAGATCTCAAATACACCAGGATATCATTGATAAATACAATCACTGACCGATCCAACATCGGCCTGCATACCCTGTTCATGAGATCCATGAACACAGTCGGGGCATTGGTGAGCCCAAAAGGCATCACCACAACCTCATAATGCCCATATCGCGTCCTGAACGCTGTCTTCTAGACGTCCTCATCCCACACTCTCACCTGATGATATCCCGACCTCAAATCAATCTTGGAGAACCAAGATGCTCCCTGCAACTGGTCGAATAAATCGTCGATCCTCGACAATGGGTAACGGTTCTTGACCGTCAGCTCGTTCAACTCCCGGTAATCAATGCACATCCGGTGTGAACCATCCTTCTTCCTGATGAACAAAATAGGTGCTCCCCACGGCGAGCTGTTCGGCCGACTAAATCCCTTCCCCAGCAAATCCTGAAGCTGCGAGGATAACTCCTGCATCTCTGGTGGTGCAAGGCGATAAGGCACCTTAGCGATAGGCGCGGCCCTCGGAACCAAATCAATACTAAACTCCACTTGCCTCACAGGAGGCACACCTGGCAGCTCCTCGAGAAAGACATTTGGAAACTCACGTGCCACCGGAAACTCCTCAATTGAACTCGGTCTCTCGGAAGCCACTCGCGTATCCATCACATACGCCACAAAACCCTTACAGCCCTGCTGTAGACACTGTCTCGCCCTAGCGGCGGAACAAAAAGCTGATCTCGCATGTGTACCGTCGCCGTACACCGAAAGAACTCCCCCACTAGGGTCTCGTATTGTCACCAACTGATGCTCGCAGTCGATAACCGTGCCAAACCTGCTCACCCAGTCCATGCCCACAATGACACAGACATCACACATCACGATAGGAACCAGATCAATCGGAAACTCAACCCCGAAAATCTCTAACACACATCCACAGAGAACCTCTGTGGCACAAATCACTCTCTCGTCAGTTATAGAAACTCTCAGAGGCCGACTCAACGGCTCACGACTAACACTGATATGCTGACTAAAGGCCAAAGATACAAAAGACCGACTCGCACCCAAGTCAAATAACACTAAAGCAGGTACAGAGTTCACAAGGAAAGTACCTACGCATAGCATAACATAAGCATAATATCTCAACATCAAAATAAATACCATGAAATAAAGCATACCTGCCACAACATCAGGCGCAGCGCGAACCTCCTCCGCTGTCAACTGGAAAGCTCTCCCACGAGCCCTCGGGGCCTCGGCCTTCACTGGTCGAGTCTCAGTAGCCCTGGCAGTAGGTATAGATCCCTGATGAAGCTGAGGGCACTCGGCTTCTGATGGCCGGTCTGGTTGCAATGAAAGCAAACCATAAACCCCTTGGGGCAATCCCTCGCAATGTGCCCCTCCTTGCCACACTTGTAGCAAGCTCCTGATCGACATGTCCCCTCGTGACCCTTGCCGCACTTTCCACAAGTACGGCCCTTCGGACCTCCCATCCTCGAATCGGAGGACTTAGTCCGCTTGGATGCCGACTGAGACTGAGCTGGCCGCCGATCCACCCGTTGAGACTTGGCCTCCTCCCTGGCCTGGGTCTCCAACTCGATCTCGCGCTTCCTGGCATTCGCCTGAAGCTCAACAAAGCTATGATATGTGGAGTTTGACACGAACTCCCGGATATCCCTCCTCAACACCCCCAAATACTGGCTCATCCGAGCCTGCTCTGTGGACACTTGCTCGGGGAAGAACATCGGCCTCTCATGAAAGTTCCGCGTGATCACCGTAACCGAATCAGTAGCCTGGTTGAGGGTCAAGAACTCCTGAACCAACCGTTCCCTCTCCACCGCGGGAACGTACTCGTCTCTGAACATAGAGGTAAACCTCTCCCACGTCACAGCTGAAATCTCTGCCAAAGTGAAGTTCGCCGTCACGAACTTCCACCAATCCTTCGCTCCCAGACGGAGCTGGTTCAAGGCGAACCGTACTCTCAGATGCTCCGGACACGAACAAGTGTAGAAGCATCCCTCGATATCAGTAATCCATCTCATCGCAGCGATCGGATCCTGCGTCCCCTCAAACTCAGGTGGCTTCGTGTTGCTGAATTCCCGAAACAACAACGAGTCACCTCCCTGTGGTCTGGTTGCGGCCACAGCTGCGGTAGCTGCAGCGGCTGCAGCCTCAATCAACGCGGCGTACAGCTCATCAAAGGTCTCCATCAAAGTGGTCTTAATAGACCCAAACATCTCCGGAATCTCAGCCCGGATCGTTGTAGCCACCTCCTCATGAATCATCTGACGAATCTCCTCGTCACTCACACTGCTCGTACTCGGTCTGTGGCGTAGTCCAACCATGATGCCTCTGAAATACAACATAGAACTATCAGAGACTCTATCGAGCATAATCGTACTCGATAACGCAACCCTACTCAGTCTCCGATACCCAGGGATTCTTACTTGGGTCGCCCACTGACCCGGTGTCTTCGGTAGTACGGGCCCAATACTACCGACCACACCGCATCAGCATTCATCCCAAGTCCTCCTCCCCAAACCCCGGATCATGAGTACTCTACTCTTGTTATGCACTAACTACCCGCTCGCTCTCAAAGCATCTCATAGCAACAGACTTCCCTAGATTAAGGCATCACAAATCAGGCAACTCTAGTCCTATCATGAATACCTAGTCTTCTAGCATGCATAACAATTCATATCATATCATCTCTTAACACAACATTGTAAGGGTATTTTGGGGATCTTTATCGTTCTGGCGCTGGCTGATCGTACACACTGCTTCATTCTTGTTTACCATAAAATCCTTTATAAAAATTTTATGCCTTTGTTTTTAAAAGTTTTCCTCAAATCCTCGGTTTGAGTTCAGTTACGCCCGAAGGTGTACCCGAATCCCTCAAACCAAGGCGCTGATACCAAATTGTAACAACGGAAATTTTAAAACAAAATTTTCATTTCTAAAAATGTATTTTCATCCAAAACAAGGCATAAATATCCAACGTGTCATGTCATAATACAAATCATATGAATCCCAAGATCATAAATCATCCATCAGTATGTACAGATCACGCCGGCGCCTTCCCACGGTCCTTGCTAGTACCTGAAACACATACACAACAACTGTAAGCACAAATGCTTAGTGAGTTCCCCAAAATACAACTTACGCACATACGCCTTTCCAGGCCCTAACCTTCCGGTCCATGTGTCTCAGGGGACTTCCGTCCCTGCTGGGTAAACCTTCCGGTCCTACCCACGCCAACCTTACGGTCCACATTACAACGCCTTCTGGCCCATAACATAATGCCTTCCGGCCCATATCAAGCATATCATACATAGCACATATAACAATTAACTTATCACGTATAGCACAAATGTCTCATACCATATCCGACCTTCCGGTCACACAGTCAAACCCTTCTGGGTACAGTATAGTGAGAATACTCACCCCGCGTATCTCGATGTCTTACGAATCCCGAAATCCCTCGTGCTCGATCCTCCGAGCTATAATCCTCCTATAACATCATATGTCTCTAATTAACACTTTTAACACTAAGGTTGACTATCCCTCAAAAGTCAACACTGGTCAACTCTGGTCAACGGTCAACGGTCAACTTTGACCGGACTCGGCGAGTAAACTAAGGCGACTCGGCGAGTCTAGACGTTTTCACCAACTCTCCAGGATTCCCTTTTTACACGTTGAGTACTCCCCCTAACTCGACCAGTTCCACCTGGCAGAATCGCGGGGCCACCCTGACTCAACTCGCCGAGTCTCAAGAACAACTCGGCAAGTCCCAGTTCAACTCAGTCCACTTGACCACCCTCTCTAACTCGCCCTGACCCACTGAGTCAACCCATGACTCGACTGGGCCACTCACTAGCCGATCTAAGGGCACTCTTCAAGCTACTCGCCGAGTCTGCTCATTGGACTCGGCGAGTCCATGCCATGCAATCACTCAAACTCGCTTCTAAGGTCAGATCTGCTCCAACAATTCATAGATCTGGCCTTCCTAGACTGATTCATCACGTAAAGCCCTTATCTAGGTGTTCACAATACACTCCATGTCTCATAAATGGCATTTTGGCCCAAGGCATAAGGATTCCAATCCAAAACCTCCATTGATTCATAGAAAGCTTGGGCAAAGGGACATTCTGGACCTCCAAGGGTCCAGATCTATGGTCTAAATCGCTTAAGGGGCAAAGGGGGCTCTAGATCTAGCCACAAAAGGGTTCAATAAACCCTAAATCAAAATAAACATCAACATAGAAGAGGATAGCTCAAAGATATTACCACAATAGTGATGCTCTGGACTCCAAACTCTCATAAATGGCTCCCCTTGCTTTCCCCTTAGCTGATCCTCTCTTTCCCTTGCAAGATGACACTTCGAAGATCAATAATGGCCTCCTACATTGCTCCAAACGCTCACACTCGATTAGGGTTTCTCTCAAGGGACTGGTGAGCACAAATGACGGCCATAAGGCCCTTTAAATAGGTCCCAAACCCGAGAAATTAGGGTTTCATTAAACAGCGAGGACTCGCCGAGTCCATATCTTGGACTCGCCAAGTCCAGGCGCTAACCCGCGTCCAGATCCGTGATCCTACTCGGCGAGTCGGAGCTCCAACTCGCCGAGTCCCCTCTCAAAACACCAAAATCATAAACATAAAAGATACCTGGAAATCCGGGCTGTTACACTGTTCTATCAAAGCTCAAACCAAATATCATGTATGGTATTTTGGAGTTACTTACTAGCTCCGGCTGATCGTACCTCCATGTCCTCCTTTACTCATTTTGAAAACCATTTTAAATTCTCTTTTGAAAACCCTCCTCGATTTGAGACTGGATTCACATGAATGTTCCTCCAATTCAGTCAAACCAAGGCTCTGATACCAACTTGTAACCACCATAAAATTTCAACAAGTTTAAACATTTCAAAAACAACCCGATTTCATAAAATTATTACAAAAAGGTTTTCAATAAAATTATTTCAGAGTCTTCCCATAATCACATCACAAAACATAATCATGAGGAGCGGTACGATCATGCCTTTGCCTTGCCACGGTCTCCTGAAGAACCTGAAAAACATTAAACCACAACTATATGCCCGAAAGCTTAGTGAGATATCCCCAAAATACCAACCACCTGGTCCACCCTCCGAGTCTAACCACATACATCGAGTCTAAAGTGTGATTGGTCCGCCCGCACCGGGCCTTCAATCCACCTGGTCCACTCTCTGAGTCTATAGTATGACTGGTCCGCCCGCACTGGGCCTTCAATCATCCTGATCCACTCTCCAAGCCTCGGCACGTCTGGTCCGCCCTCTTAGGGCCTACAGCCTATCCGGACCACTCACTGGGCCTTCGGGATAACCTGTCCGCCCTGGGTATGTTGGCCTACAGCACAAGCAGGTCCCACCTCAACCCAACCCTAGTCCAACAACCATGTGCACATAAACATTCAATTATATAACATATCACATCCAATCAAACTGATCTAACAGTTCACATAGCATAACATCATCCTAACCAGGATACCGACCTAACCGGTCACTAGCATAGCATCATCCTATATACCAGGATTCCGACCATAACCAGGTCTCTAACATATACTATCCTAACTACCAGGATGCAACATAGCAAAGCAATAACATAACAACGATACCCGGATCACAATCTGATAAAGGGTCGGCCTAGGTGTCGTAGACCCTGTTGATATAGTGAGGATAACTCACCTCGCAACTGCCGACTGAACAGATAAGCCTAAGCTGCTCCGACCACTGAGAAGATCTCCACCACTATCCAACACCAACACTGAACTCAAAACAATATCCAACAATTACCAAATGCCCCTGGAAGTCAACTGGTCAACCCTTGGTCAAAGTAAAAGTCAAAGTCAACCCCTGACTGACTCTACTCGCCGAGTCAACCCGATGACTCGCCGAGTCCCCATGCTCAGAACATTCCCCAATTTGCGACTCAACTCGCCGAGTCACCCCGAGACTCGCCGAGTCCAACAACTCTGAGTCCTTTCACCCTTGACTCACCGAGTCATCCCTTGACTCACTGATTCACAGCTCAACCAAAAGAAAGGTTAGGACCTCACGACCAGACTCGCTGAGTCCAAGAACAGACTCACCGAGTCCAAGGCTATCTGCAACCAACTCGGCGAGTTGTTCTTCAAACTCGTCGAGTTCCTGCCCATCTTCAACCAACTCGCCGAGTTGTTCTTCCAACTCGTTGAGTTTCAGTCTATCTTCAAGCAACTCGCCGAGTATACCCTTGTGACTCGCCGAGTACCCCTAGATCTGAAACCATACAGAGGCTTTCCAAGCCATGCAGAAGCTCTAAACCACAGATCTACCCTTCTACAAGCCATCTATCATGTAAAGTGGCAAACTTTACGTGAATCCAAAGAGATCTAGACATTTAACACTTTAGGGCTAGGGTTTTGGACAAAAGGACTTCACTAACAACTCTTGAGCATAGACTTTATGGCTTTCTGGATCATTAACAACCTAGATTTTAGGTAGCAACCTCGGATCTTACACCAAACTTGAAAGGGACCTCATTTATGCCCCAAAACCCCCACAAATGATAGATCTAGATGCACAAAAGCTCAAACATAAGATTATTACCTCAAATGAAGGCTCCTACTGATGAATGAACCAATTCTCTGCAGAGCCCCTTGCTCCACTCTTCTTGCTCTTCAATTTCCTTCTAAGATTACCTCCTCCAAGGCTCTAATCTCTCACCAAGGAAGGTTCACACGAATTTAGGGTTTCTGGAACTCAAAGGGGAGGTAAAGAGGCTGGGGAAGATGTGTTATGTTCTTTATATAGGGCTCAACCTCCGAAATTAGGGTTTTCTCCACTCAACACCAACTCGCCAAGTCCATCCATGCTACTCGCCAAGTTTCCCTCTCGGACTTACACTTTTAGCCCTTCCACTCTACTCTTGATATCCCGAGATGTTACATTGCTATTAAAAAGCTTTTTGAAACAATGTTGCTGTTAAAACTGCCATTTCAGAAAGTACATTGCTATTTCTTAAACCTTTAGTACCCATTGCATCATGCTTCTTGAAAGCCAAATCCCAGGCATCAAAATTCAAAAACCTTGTTGATCCATCAAATCGAATTTGAAATGTAGTGTAAGAGATAACCAACAAAAAGGTAAACTGAAACAGTAAAAGAAAAATTAAACAAAATGGAGTCCATCTTTTTGGTTCTAAAACTAAAAAAAGGAATATGTTGGATAAGGTATCTAAGCCCTTAACTATAAATGGTATGTACTTGACCTGATAGTAGCATGGTCCTTTTGGGTTGCCTTCATCGGAGCAATTTGATATGATGGATATTTGAGAAAGAGGTTATTTGTGAGTTATTAATATATTATAAGAATAATATATTAATTGATAAATCATATTATTTAATTGGTATTGATCAGGAATTGATTTGGAATTAATTTAGCGATCAAAAGAGACTGATTAAATTAACGGAGACTGATTAAGTAAATTAGTGATACATATAGTTTGTGCTAATGATCCATGTTGATTAGGGATGGACTAAATCTATGCGAGAGTCCATGAAGAGTTAGTCCAAAAGACTATCAAATGAGTTATTGGATTAAAGGCCTAGGTGAATGAATTAGGGTTTATAAGTTGAAACCCTAAGAATTCCACATTATAAATGTAACCCCTAACACTCCTAAAATCGGCCAAAACATCCAAGAAGCAACCCTAGCCAATTTTTGGTGCCTCCTAACCTCTCTCTCATAATCCTCCATTGTTCCTGGTGTTTGTGACTTATTTGAGGTGTCACATTTCAGGTACTAAGTTCTTGAAAGGCCAAGTTCTACAAGCTATAATCAAGAGGTATTCATTTAACTTGTTTTATGTTGTAAATCTCTAAATTTTTATGCTAGTTAGGGTTCATGCTTTGGATAAATGAAAATTGCATGTATAACTTGAGAAAACTTAGATCCAAAGCATTAGGGTTGCATGTGCACCATAGGATTGTTATAGTGCTTAAAACCCATCAATGGTATCAAAGCTTACGATGTTTTCTGTTATATTGATGTATTGGTTAATTGTTCAAAGTTGAGTAAACTGAAATCTTCTCTCTATACCAGTAGACTCGACGAGTCCTATGAAGGAACTTGGCGACTAGAGCCAACTCGACGAGTCCATTGCCTAACTCGATGAGTCCATTGCCTAAATCGACGAGTTGGATCATATGTTTGCAGATTTTCTGGTTTTTTTGGCCAGAATTGGATTAGGATCATTACCACAAACTGTTTTGATTGATAAAATTCATTTTTTATGATAAGGTAATGATTATCCTCATCCAATTGAAGGAGAATTGTTAAAGTTTGAGATAATTACTTGTTTATGTGATAAATTAATTATTTGTAGAATTTGATGTGAATTATCTTTCTATATGAAAATAGATTAGGTCAAATTTTGTGATATAGATAAATTATATGATTAATTCAATTGTTTTCAAATTTCATCTAAGAGACTTTGAAAAGTTTCTAAACTTGCCTTCAAGTTTTGGAATTTAAAATTTGATTAAAAAGTTTGATTTTGAAATATTAAAATTCTAAACCCTAGAGTTTTAAAAGTTTAAAATTCAACTCTTTTACTCTTATAATATTAATAACATAATACTTATATATATATATATATATATATATATATATATATATATATATATATATATATATGTATGTATGTATGTATGTATAAGACAGTCAATCCTACCGTTAAAAGGCCTCATTCATGAAACTGGTCTATAGCGTATAAAAAAGTGATTGAATGGGTGTCCACTCTCACCCACCGCTTCCATGACTAGTGGAGGGTTGTTAGCCGAACGGGTAGGATAGGACACTAATTCTCATTAAAAAGTATAATGATAATTATAAAAGTAACTAAATGTTTTTCCAAATTCCCAATGTTAGTTTATTTAGGAAAAATATGAAAATGGTGCTATTCCATGAAATTGCACTTTGCACCTTGCTAAGTCATTATTGGAGCGTGTGTGGTTTATCAACACACTAAATTGGACTAACAAGGGTGGCAAAGGGTAGCTCAATGTTTTTAAAAGATCAATGGAGCGTGTGTGGTTCAAAGGAACAATTATTAGGTGATAAATGACATCAAGAGTACCACACACATTTGCATATTTATTCATACCTTGTTTGTGATCCTCGGTATCCCAGTCACAAACTTGAAGGGCATAATCGAGATTAAACATGCCATTTAATGGTTCAATGTATAACATCCCAAAAACACAGTCTGGAAATTTCGTTTAATTTAATAATAAAAACAATCGTCGATAAACCTCATATAAAAATCATAAGCAATGTATCTCAAAATATCATAACAACTATCAAGTATATCAGAGTATAAACATCCTAGGCTGAACAAATGGTCTGTGTACTGCAATCTTCCCGAGCTCCTCTTTTGAAAACTAAGAACCTGAAACCAAAACTGAAACTGTATGCACGAAGCTTAGTGAGCTCCCCCAAACTACCACATACCATACAATAACATATAAAAAAATATTGGGCCTTGCCCACTGCATCGGACCGAAGTCTGGAAACTGCATCGGACCGCAGTCCAAAAACTAACCAGGGCCTTGCCCTCTGCATCAGACCGAAGTCCGGAAACTGCATCGGACCAAAGTCCGGAACTAACTGGGACCTTGTCCCCTGCATTGGACTGAAGTCCGGAACTAACTTCATCGGATAGAAGTCCGGAACTGACTCAATCATAACATAGCATAACATGTAAACTAGCATGAACATATATACTGCATACTGCATCAGAACAGAGTCCGGAACACATAACACAAAACATGCTTCAATCACAAAGACATCAAGTACCCTAACTACTGCATCGGACTGAGGTCCAGAACTAACTGAACATAGCATAACATAATATAGCATATAACATGAACACATATACTGCATACTGCATCGGACCATAGTCCGGAAAACATAACTCATACCATGTCTGTATCACAACGACACCAAGCATACTGAACTATTGCATCAGACTGAAGTCCGGAACTACTGCTAACTAAACGGGCCGACATTGTGGCCGTAGACCCATTCCTACTAGAAGGAAACTCACCTCACACTGCTGAAGTCCCGTAGACACAATCCCACACTGCTAAAGTCCCGTAGACTCAACCCTAGCTACTGGATGATAGATTCCCGAACTATCAACACCAAAATAATACCCAATTAATAAATGGGTTCGTACTCATCACTATAAATACATACTTTAGATAATTACTACATTACCCCTAGCATGGCTTACCCAATCCCAAGGCCCAATCCATGGGTCCAAAGTCAACTAGGGATCAAAGCCCAACATTCCAAATCAGGCCCAAACTCTACATGGACTTCCCTTAAGGCCCAATTGTTCAGTCCAGTCCAACATGTCTCATTCTAAGGGCCCAATATCATACAACCATCTAGGCCCAACTATGGCCCAATTTTCCAAATTGGGCCCAATCCTTCATATGGGCCTTAGCTTAGAGCCCAACTAATTACTCTAGTCCATTTGATTATTCTTGGATGGTCCGACACAAAGCCCAAGTGAAATTAGGGTTTCACATGAAACGATAACTAGGGTTAAGTGTTTCTTACTTAACCCATTAAGGACTTAATCCATTAAGTCCTTTACTCTACTAGATAAGTGATATGGAGCGATTTGGGCTTAACACACACTGCAATCCCAATGGCCCAAAGATGGCTCCAATAAGTCTAAGGCCTAATTACTCACAATTAGGGTTTTCTAAACCCTAGTTAGGGTTTCCACTCAAACATGGCCCAATAGGCCAAAAATTAATCTATGAGCCCATTAGGGTCTTGCTAGGCCCATTAGGGTTTGCTTGTGAGGCACCACCCACTACCGCCTCGGGTAGTGGTGGTCAATGGCGGCTCACAGCGGCAGCCACCACCCTAAGGTGGTGGTTTTCCATTTCCTTTCATTAATCTTTTGGAAATTACATTTACAATGCTTTATACACACACACACACTAACTAACTAACACACACACACACACACACACACAACGACCCTAGTGGTGGCCGGCGGTGGTACAAAGCGGCAGTCACCACCACACGGTGGTGGCAGTGGCTTTTCTTGATTTTTTCGACCAAACATGGCACACACAACACACCCATAACAAAATACACTCCTATGCTCGAGAGACGAACCCAAATCTCCCACCTACGGTGGGCGGAGACGACAGTGGTACGACGGCCGGTAACAACTACGCTTCAATCGACGCCGGCGGCGGCTGGAATGATGGCGGGTTGAGGTTGACGAAGAGACTGAAGAGGAGGCGGAACAGCACTGTTACCACGGTGCCTACAGCAGAGTTGGCGGCGACTGAAAGGGGTTCTCACGAGCAACCAACGGCAGCAAAGCAAGCGGCTTTGATTTCTGCGGTGGTCTTGGGTTTTTAAACGACGGCGGCTGGGGAGTAGGTGTCGGAGTCGCAGTAGTAAAACATCAGGACAAGAACCTTGCCCGTCGTTGACGGCAACAGAACAGTAGCAGCATCGGCGCCAATTGGCGGAAATAGCGACGGCAGGTGCTATCGGCTTATTAGGCTTCATCTCCGTCGGCACAAGTCCTCCGCGTCGGTTCTCGCTACTGCCAGTGACAAGGGCTGATCGATGGTGCAAGGTGGTCGGAAGATGGATGGGTGGATGGTGGCGACGACGCCTGAGTCAAGGAAGATGGGGGGGGGGGGGGAGGTGACAGGTTCCTCTCTCTCATTAGGGTTAGGGTTTCACAAGGTTTTTATACCCGCCTCCAATATAACAACTTTCCCATAATTATAGTTTCGGTCCCTCCCCATGGAATCTTTTCAACTTACATCCAAAACATACCGAACAAACCCTGCCCCCATAAATCTTTACAAACTGAATCCAAAACTTACTTTTTAATCCCTGTTCCCATAAATTCCTTTCATAATAGATCCCTAAATTACAAATAAAACCTTAATCCTTCAAATCTTTTCAATCTAAGTCCATTAATTACCAAACGCACCCTGACTTCTGTAATTATGACTTTTAACTCCTCAAAACTAACGCCTCACTCAATTATTATTCATTTTAGGGCTTCTATACATTTATTTATTTATTTTATAAATGGGGTGTTACAACTCTCCCCCACTTAAATTAGATTTCGTCCTCGAAATCACTCCTTATCATACCTTACACACTAACCACTCAAGTAATATGGTCACCATCCTGGGCGCACCCTAACCTTCTCATGGTAGCTGTGACGAATCATCACAAAGCCCTAACATCTGCAGGCGAACTAATCCCTCGCAACAAGGTCACATGTACTCTATCTGGATTTTTCTATCTCTAGATGATCCGAATCCCTAACAGACCACTCATACTAAATCATTATAGATGAACCCCATGGTGGGTGACTAAGGATTACTCAGCAATCTGTTACGCTTATCATACATTAGATCCTCAAATACCATTACAGTTGGAGACCCAAAACTGTCTGAATCACTGATCTGCCTGAAAACACTGAACTGCCTGAAACACTGACTGTCTGAAACACTGAACTGCTTGAATGTGACAACCCGAAATTTCCCTTGAACAAACAATATCACTTCAATAGAACTTATAGCAGTCACAACAAATTTTCATACTTTTCCGTATAAGTTTGAATAATTCAGGGTTTACACATCAGGAGATATCAGGAGAGTGGATGCACTAGGGTTTTGTGCACCTCTATTATTCCAATACTCTATGATATTATAGTTCATTCCAGGAACAAAGTATTTTCTACCAAAAATCTCAAGATTATAAATAGAAATCTGAACCATATTCATTCATTAGTTACATTTCTAACTAGAGAAAAGCCATTTTCTCTCTCACAGATCTTCGGGTTTTCATCCCAAATCGTGAGAACCTCTCTCTAGTAGTGTTATATAGCTTATAATGTGTTAATAACATAGATTACATAACTAAACAACTAGATTTAGGATTTTACTCCACAAGGTGTTCTTGGGCGGTAAACTCCCGAAAGAATGCGTAGCCTTTCCCCCGTGATATGTTACTACCTCAAGCTTGTATATAGGTGTAATTGGGACAAGAAAACAACAAAGAAACACCAAAGTTTGGGTGTTCACGGCCCAAGAAGATCTTGGACCGTGAACTCCAAAAACATGGACCAAAGAGTGCTTTTGGCACTCCTAAATTCTTAGACAATTACCTAGGTTTAATTCCACTTAAATTAAGGACAATAACACCTCAAAAACCCCTCTCAAAGAAAGATTACAGCCCTAATATTGTGCTTGGGCCGTAAACATGAAAGAAGGGCACCAAAGTGTGCCTAACGCCTTCATTTGCTTTAGGTAAAAGTCTAGAACCTATCCTACATGTGGATGAGACTTGAAAGCATCAAAAACACCCTTCCATAAGAGTTTACGACAGTAAACTCAAATGGAATTGGCCTTGGGGCCGTAGACTTCTCAAAGGAGGTTAGTAGTTCCCTAAACCCTTCTAAGAATTAAACCACCAAGTTGGAATACTTCTAGGGATCATTTAGAACTTCAAAACACAAAATGAAACCAAGATTAGGAGTTCACGGCCCTAAACACAAGGGTTTACGACCGTAAACTCCTTGTGTGGGGTTATATGGAGAGTAAACTCAAATATGGGGTCCTTTGGAACCCTAAACCCAAGTACCTTATCCCACAACAACTTAGATGCAACCCTTAGGGCTTATAACACTTATATAAAGTGTTTATTATGATCTAGGATGTCTTAACATTATCAATTAGTAATTTAAGACTAATTGAGTGCATATATGTGTGACTATATGATCTTTAGGGTCGTAGTGTGTGTACAAGTCCTCACTTGACACCTAACAATCCTAAACCGTTCAGTTCATCCAAACCACCATCTACAGGTAAGTTCATACCCATTAATCAATGTTTTAATTGATTTTAAATGCTTTAATGCGGGGGAATACAAGTAGAAAACAGTATGGTATTAAATCACTCTTATGTATTTTATAACAGTGTTTTCACCCAGTAGATTTCACATACTTCAAAATGTGATACATGAAATGGTTTTCTATCTTAAAATACCTTGATAATGAAAGTATTACTTTTGAAATGTTTATTAAAATGACATAGAGTCACTCTTAATTATTGTTCAAAACTCTTAGATATCTTACAGAACCATTATTTTTACCTTCTTGAAACAAAACTATACTTATACACTTATGTTCATATAAATGTTTTGAGATTATAGTTTTCATCCTTCATTCAGTTTCCCACACTCTTGTGTAGTAAGGGTGTATAAAGTACTTGAACAACCAATTATCTTTCAGTTAATTATCATACGGATAGTTAGAAGATACAAACCATTATTTCTATTACAAGGAATCACACATGAGGCAGTTCATTCATGAGTCTGTACCAGTACATTACATGATACATGAGTACACATACATATGCTTACATGATACATGAGTACATTTACCTAGGATTACCTGATACATGAGTACGTTTACATAGATACATTTATCTGAATATGCTTACATGTATACCGTACATGAGTACTGTTACATAGATACATTATCCTGTATTCACTTACCTGGATACTTGTACCTAGAGTTACAAGGAAGATTTATTCGTACTTTCTGTGTAAATTGTCCTGTCTATCCCAGTACCCGAGATAACAAGGCGGGACTAACCATTCCGAATCCCAACTGATTACCACCAGTGGTTGATGACCATCTACGGAGGTCTATGGTTAATACTTATACTAGGTAGATCGATTACGGGACTAACCCTTCCTGCCCCCTGTTGTTGCTACAGAGGATAAGTGGTCAATCTTCGGATGTTCATTAGGTTATTCATTTCGCTTACTGCGATGTTGTGTTAATCCTAGTACCTAGTGATAACACTTACATTAGTACTTTTTTCCTATTTACTTTATTTTGTGATACATTCACATAAACGAGGAGTTAGACTAAGTAATTTAGTAATAGTAAATAGAAGGGAAAAACTATCATTTTACTTATAGAACGTTCAGGTCTTGGTAGAAGACTATCATATTTTTATGTTGTGTTAGTCTTAGTACCCAGTGATAACACTTACATTAGTACTTTTTCCAATTTACTTTATTTTGTGATACATTCATATAAACGAGGAGTTAGACTAAGTACTTTAGTACTAGTGAATAGAAGGGAAAAACTATCATTTTACTTATAGAACGTTCAGGTCTTGGTAGAAGACTATCATATTCTTATGTTGTGTTAGTCCTAAGTACCCAGTGATAACACTTACATTAGTACTTTTTCGTATTTAGTTTATTTTGTGACCCATTCACATAAACGATGAGTTAGACTAATTACTGTTAGTAATAGTCAACAAGAAGGAAAAACTATCATTTTCATAGCAAAACATTCGGGTCTTGGTAGAAGACTACATTTCATACTAGTAGGTAATAAGGGATTTTCTAGGGTTTTCAAACTTATATCAATTGTTTCATTTAAAGATTTACAAGACATTCATAAGAGTTTTTGTCACACCCCAAAACCAGGAACGGCGGAAACGTTCTGGGGCGGAGGATGTCATGTATAATATCAACAACAATGTAAAGTAGTAAACAAGCAACAACATCATCCATTGCATTAATAATATAATTATAATACAAATGTGTTCTGTCAAATATTGATAAACACTGAAGCATAAATCAAAATGAAAGATAAGTCTTGAACAAGCTCCATCTTCCTTTCTCCTTGCATCGGTACCTGTCTATGATGACCTGAGGATACAAGTAATTTTGAAAGCGAGTATTAACTTTAAAGCTGGTGAGATCATAAGTATTTAGTGTCTTAATTTGTATGTAAGAATTTGTAAGTCTATGTATTGTAAGTATTGAAAGTGTATATGAACTATAAGTGTTTGAAAAACCCTAGAAATCCCTATGATTCCTACTCGAATATGAAGGTGTCTTCTACCAAGACCTAACTGTTCTGAATGTAGTCTTCTACCAAGACCTAACTATGTTACTATTATTATCATTATAAGAAATTGTATCCTTTGGTACTAGGATACCTAAATATAATTCACCCCATTAGTTATGTGAATGAGTCACAAAATAAAGGTAATAATATAACTAACCTGAATAGTACCCTTTGGTACTAGGGTAACTAACATTGTTAACTTTAAGACATCCGTAGACATACTTTTACCTCTATTGCTAACAGCTGGGTGTAGGAATAGTCAGTCCCTTAAAGTATACCTGTAATGGTACCAACCGTTGACATCCGTGGATGTGCTTTTACCTCTATAGCTAACAGAGATTCTAGGAATGGTCAATCCCACAATGTATCCTTTGGTACTAGGATATTAAATCCATTCTGTCTCGTCGATTATGTGATTGTATCACAAGGTAAAGATAAGAATGAGGATTCGATAACAGAGTCGATACATATAAAATGTAATAGGACTCCTCCTGATATATCTATGTAAAAGTACTCCTATAAGTGTGATCATGTAATAGTATAGTAGAGTACTGTAAGGTTCTACGTGTGCTAGCTGTAATGTGTGTTCTCTCTATCTAGCAAGTAAAGTAATGTACTGTAATGTTCTACGTGTGCTAGCTGTAATGTGTGTTCTCTCTATCTAGCAAGTATAGTAATGTACTATAATGTTCTACGTGTGCTAGCTGTAATGTGTGTTCTCTCTATCTAGCAAGTATAGTAATGTACTGTAATGTTCTAGAAGGTATTGACTCATGAATGAACTGACTCATTTGTATGATATCATGTTCTAGTAATTGTTCTAGTATCTTCCTAAACTACCCATATGGTAGTTTACTAGTAATCTATCTGGTAAGTATGGACATGGATGTATACCCTTGCTACCCAAGGGCATATGTTGAACTGGAAGGACCTTTTATGACTATATATGTACACATGATATATAACTAATATTTAAGCGACTTTCAGACGAATACCCGATATCCCACCAGACCACATCTCAAGGCGCGAAAAGGAAATAGGGTGGATAGCCTTCCTAAGTCTTTTAAACATTTCTTATATAACTATACATATAGAGGCATGCAATTTATAATATAAAAGCATAAATCAGTTTTGTAAGACATTTGAAACATAAATAATTTTAAGAAAAGATCGACTTGATGTCTATCTATGAAACAATTTGAAGGCATAAGTTTGATAAAACAGTTTGAGTATAAGGAAACATTTGTTTGAAACACAGTTATAAATAAGTTTGAAAGGTAATGTACGGAGAAGATGTACAGTGTAATAAGGAGTTTAAAACATATAAAATGTTTATAAAAATCATTTGAAGGAAACTGTTTGGTAAAACGGCTAATGAGTAGCCAAATGATTTTAATGCTATATATTAATCACATGTGATTGATGGAATAACTAGCGTAATTCTACTTATTAATCACATGTGATTGATATGAGAAGTAGCATGATTCTACTTGTATCCCCCCCCATAAAACATTTAAAACAGTTTAAAACATTAGTTAAGGGGTATGAACTCACGTGCAGTAAGTGACTGGAATTGAACGGACTGTTATCGTACGGAAGGATCGGACAAGTGCTTGGTGTCAAGTGGAGACTTAGGCACACACAATGATCTTAATTACATATGAAAACATATGTATATAAATAATTAGTGATTATAACACTAATTATACAAGTAATAACATTTAAGCGCGAGGAAAACACTTTTGGTCAAGTGCTAGGAGGCTAAAGGGTCGCAACAAAGGAGTGCAATGCCCCCAATGGAAGTTTAAGGTCAAATGACCATAATCATTGGAGTTTACGGCCTATGGGAGTAAGCTCCTGGCCGTAAACTCTCAACCAAGGCTTAAATGGAGCTTAGAATTATCTCAACTCTAGAGGGGAATTGTTTCAAGGCTTAAACAAGTTTTTAGGCACCATATTGACTCCTTTGGGGAGTTTACGGCCCAAAGACCCTATTCCCTTGGAGTTTACGGCCGTAAACTCCCTTGGGAGGGTTCTTATGGTGCTTTCAAGTCTCAAACATTTCTAGGAAAAAATCTAGACCTTAGTACTTGGCTTTAGGAGGGTTTATGGCACCAATTTGTACCATTTTATGGAGTTTACGGCCATGGAACCTTTTGGGCCGTAAACTCCCTCACTATTGGTGTTTTAAGTATTTTAACTAGTCCAAAACTCATCTAGGTACTTGCCCAAATAGTCTCTTGGCTTAAGGAAGGATTTAGGGTGTCCTTTGACCCTTTAAAGGAGTTTACGGCCCAAGAAATACTCTTGGCCGTAAACTCTTCCACACTTGTGTTTTCCTTATGTTTTCTAGGTCCTAAACACTTTAGGGTATTTTCTAACATAAAGTCCAAGCTTTAGGTGCCTTAAAAACACCATTTGAGCATGTTTCAAGGGAGTTTACGGCCTAAGCTATTCTTGGGCCGTGAACTCCTAAACTTGGGTGTTTCTTGGCTGATTTCTTGTATCTAAAACACTCCTATACATGTCCAAGGTAGTTACTAAGAACGGGGAACAATCTAGGCTCGGTTTCGGGAGTTTACCGCCCAAGAACACCATGGGGAGTAAACTCCTAAATCGGATGATTTAGCTATGTAATCTATGTTATGAACATAATTTAAAGCTTTCTAACACTACTAGAAAGAGTTACTCACAATTTGGGATAAAAACTCGAAGATCCGTGAGAGAGAATTTGGCTTTTCTCTAATTGGAATTTAATTAATGAACAAATTTGGTTCAGAATTCTATTTATAGTCCTGAAATATTTTTGGCAGAAAATATTTTTATTCCTGGAACGAACTCTAATGTCTTAGAGTAATGGAATAACAGTGTTGCACAAAACCCTAGTGCAACCACTCTCCTAATATCTTCTTAAGTGTAAATCCTGAAAACTGCCTAACTTACACTCGGAGTCTGAATTTTCATTGTAACTGATCTACATTTATTGGCTTGATATGGTTTGTTCAGAATGGAAATTTCGGGTTGTCACAGTTTTCCAAAACAAGTCAATGACACTTAAATACTTATGAATTCACCAACTTTAGGCTGATACTCGCTTTCAAAATAACTTGTATTCTCAGGTCACCAGTTAGACAGGTATGATGTCCAGGCCTTGAAAAGACGGAGCATAGTCAAGACTCATCTTATTTTGATTATTTATGTTATTGTTGTACATTAAGAAAGAACACACGTGTATTAAAACTTCACTTTTAATGCAATGGATGATGTTGCTTGTTTACTACTTTACACTGTTATGATACTATACATGACGTCCTCCACCGCGGAACGTTTCTGCTGTTCTTGGTTTTGGGGTGTGACAGATTGGTATCAGAGCACTATTTATAGTGAATTAAGTATATCATCCCATAAAAGATATACTAACTATAAATACATTGGGATTAAAACACTCTATCTAAGAGTATATACTTTTAAATAAGAAAATATTTAACAAAGTATACGTTCCTGCATTCATACTAAAATTCGTGTCACACTGATAAGAACAAAAGTATTGCGATTGTTGAATATCACAAGTAAGCTCAGGGATGTATGGTCAGTCTTGGGAGTGGCATAGCCTGATCAACTATGATGTTCCAAGGAGTGATTAGCACATGCCTAAGAATGATTGTGATATGGAAACAAGTCTAAAAACTTACCAACATTACCACAATGATAACATTATAACAGAACCTCAGTCTAAAATACCATAGGGGTGTTTTGTATTACTATAAGTACTTTATACTTGAGAACTAAAGCAGGATCCCCATTCCTTGTGAATTTGGAGTTAAGGTCACTTATTCGAAGGCCTATCCTGTGTTGATTACATATAATTAGTATGCACTTTACAAATAGTGATGTAAATAATGAAGATTTCCTAAATAATTATCTAGATAGTTCGTCTAATAATTATTTTCTTACCCCAAATTCTCGCGTAGATAATATGGTTGGACTCCATCCTCATGGCAACCTGTTCCTTCCGAACGCGGTTATTGCTGGATGGTTTGGAGAAGAACCAGATAATGATCATCCAATCCCTCTGAATGATCACCATGTTGAAGACCTTTCAGACGGTGCTACCTCTGAACCAGAGGTTGAGGACCTACCACATGTAGCTCCCTTTCCAATTCCTAACCCTCATCCGAATTTTCATGGCAGAACGCCTCCATGGGTGGAATATCTGGAAACATGGAGCGAAGATCAAGATCAACCTATGCTGTTCAATGGAATCCAAAGCTTCTACAACGTAAGTGAAGGAAGCTCAGCAGTCAGAGTTCTACCAGTTCTGATCCGTGGACTTTCCCGAAGCGAAATTCAGGGCAGGACAACCCTACAACGTATCGCAGAAGTTGATACAAATGGAGGAATGCATATGCTTTTTACCAGTCGCCTTGAACATGCCCGTGAGAGATCTGGGAGAAACCATGAAACACTACTGCAAGCACTGGCTGAATCACGAGCCGATGTCATAGAACTTCGAGTACGCCAGAGAGTGTACGAAAGACACCTACTTGATGTGGAACGCCAACTGGCTGAACTGAGAATTCACCAGAGGGATGACCGTCGCTAGTAGTAGATATTGTACTTTATATTCTTTCTTCGAAAGGAATCGTGTTCTGTCTGTGCCCAATGTGGCATTTTCTATGAAACTATCCTGTACTGTAAGTACTTTTGGTTAGGTCTTTATGCTGTCAAGAACTAACTTTTCTGGATATGATGTAAGACCTTGTTACAAGTTCATTTTCCCGAACTTGTACGTCATGAATATCAAAGATATTGACAGTCGGCTAACTTCTATGTCATTCTTTATTCAAATACTCTTATCATACTTTCATCAGAGTCTATTTGAAACATGCTCTAGTCAAGTCATTGGACTATAGCAATTGAACTCCGGAGACATCTCCAAGTCTCTTTTAATGGTTGAATCATGAAATTCACCAACCAACAATACCTCGGCTCGAACGAAAGTCGTCTTGAGACCACTGTATGAGATTACTTCCGATCTTTTCTAGGACTGCATCATAGGGATGTAGGTCAAACCTTCATGAACACACTTCCATTCCGTACTAGGACTACATCATAGGGATGTAGATAGAACCTTAGAGAACATACATCTATTCTTTTCTTGAGCGATCGATCTACGTCTAGGTTCAACCATTTTCGCTCACAAATTCATTTTCTTTTGGTATAACAGAGTCATGTCACAGAAGAAAGACGATCAACCCATTAACCAAACACCAACTCTTCAGATTGATGCAGCTACCTTTCAAGCTGCAGTCTCGGCTGTCGTGTCAGCTATTCTGACCCACCCGAACGCTAACAACGCAGGACTTAGCGGGATTGCTAACAACAATTCCAATCCAAGTAACAATCAACCCCCTCAACGAGCAACAAACTACCACGAAACCCCGAGTCCTAAGACCAAGAGTAACAAACGGAAGTCTTGGAATAAACCTAAGGACAAGTCGCTTCGAAGGGCGAACAAGAAACAACCACCAGTAACAACCTTCACAGCCACGACATCAGTACCTCCTACTACCATCCCTTCGGGCATCCCAATTGTCCCTAAACCAGCCAAACTTTATGCTGGAAATCTCCCAAAATGCATTCAATGCAGTTTTCACCACCTTGGACCTTGTGAGGAAATGCTGTGCTCAAACTGCAAAAGGAAGGGGCACACCTGACATTGCTGCAGGAGCCTGACAAGGCCGATCAACCAAGTACCCAACACCGGTGTGAACGAGGCTTTCTACGGTTGTGGCAAGGTAGGTCACTACAGAAGAAACTGCCCAGAAGTAGCAAATGCTGGCACAGACAAAAGTGTGCTACCGACCACCACCGCAAGAGAGTCTACTCCAGACCCACATTAATGTAGTTTAGGCGTTTCATTGTTACAGACTTATGAACTATCCGAAAACTAGTGCAACCAGAGGCTTATCTTTTGTGGGATCCCGTCTGTTTAGGGATGCTCGTGCTGCGTATACTTGTCTTTTCTAGTATACCTTGTTCGCAGCGATAGTCATGTAGTAAATCCTAAGTACAGTAACTTTGTTAAAAGTTGCACTGTTGTGCTTTGTCTGTAACGCCTTATGTTCAAATCTAATGTCTTTAGTTTCCATATGGTTCCGACTATATCATATGACTGGAGTAGATTCGATCCTCGCAATACTAGATTCATAAGTACATCTCTTTCTCAGTAAACATCTTTTAGCGAAACCTTCATATCAGAACACCGAGGTACTCGTGCATGAAGTACCTTATAGTTCTTTTCCTTTCCAAAGGAATCCCCACAGTATTACTCGTGCAGTACGTCAAGTTCAATTCCAGGATTCATACGGTTGATCTATCACTGAAGAATGTATACAAGAGAGTGATATATAATCAATGTTCTACAGGTTTAGAATTGATGATTCCACTTTAACTTCTTTTCCCTCGATGCGATGTGAGATTAAGGAAGAATCAGTTATTCGACTACCTTTTCAATCTTAATTATATACGACTCGTATACACGAGATTGTGATCATTGAACCATGTATGAATTCTAATATGAACTTCAGGACGGAGGCTGTCCAAGAGTACGAGTAATTGCATTGGCGTAGGAACAAACTTAGAACCCAGTATGACTCTTATAACCAGATCGCATTACAGTCTAATCACCTACGGAAGATACAAGAATAACCCGGACAACACAACGAACTACTCCACAATAGAATTAGAAGACCAGGCTTCTCACCCTTGAGAGCTCTGGTCTTATTCTTACCAGAAGTCGATGGAGTGCATCGTATGTACCTCGACGACCGGAGACTCCATTAAGATTTCCTTTAGATATCATTGTCTCTGCCTCGCATAGACGAGTTGATTGATCAAACTCAGGGAAAGAGTTATTTTCAAAAATGGACCTGAGATCTGAATATCACCAGTTCGAGTGATAGGGAAGGATGTCATGAAGACTACCCTCCGAACTTGATGCAGACATTTTGAGTCCATAGTGATACCCCTCGGATAGGACCAATACGCCCATCGTATTCATGAGCTAAATAAGTGGAGTACGCCTTTCTTACTTGAATCAGTTCGTCATTTCTCCATGTAAATGACTTACTTATCTACCCTCGTAGTAAGAAAGAACCCATAGAAACATTACCCTCGGAGATACTTTCGCAAAGTTCTTTGAACATGAGTTTTGGAATTAAAGGGGTCAAATTTCCTGAGACGCACTATTAGTGATGTGGAAATTTTTGAGTACTCTGGCAAATTATCCAAAACCGTTGGGAATTTGTTGGCACCGTAATCACCGACGGAAAATTCGCCAAATTCTAGGTCTTACAGACCTACTATCATAGTCCATTCAGAACTCCTCGCAAATTCTAGAAACCCTTTCAAATGTGACCCAGCAAGGGGTGGCCCTTGACTGGGAAGTTAAGCGAGAGAAAGAACCTTTGGAATTCCAAGTGAGAGACCAAATTCTTTAAGAAACCTCACTTTGGCAATGGCTTAATACGCTTCGTAAAGCGTGGAAAGCTAAATCCAATGTAGTTAGGACCTCCGAGATTCTTACCAGAATCAGTCCTGCATCTCACAAACTAGACCTACCCTCGCGAACTCAGTAACATACATTTTACCCTTCGCATCTCGAACATGAAGTAGTACCTATCCATTAGGACTTTTGTAAGCCCTCTCGACGAGATCGAGATTGACGAGATCCTCGCCTTCGTATTAGAACTGTAGTGACCCTCGACCGAGTAGTCAAACGAACGAAGCAGCGCCGTCGCCGTTAGTGAAAGTTTGTTGGGATACCTACCGAGAACCCGATTTCACTTGGGAGCACGAGAACCAAAGCGATTAGGAAGTTTCCACCACATGACTCAATCATTCGTTCCTACTTCCTTGCCTAAATTTTAATTTCGGGACGAAATTCCCTTTAACAGGGGGATGATGTGACAACCCAAAATTTCCCTTATTAACAAACAATATCACTTCAATAGAAGTTATAGCAGTCACAACAAATTTTCAGACTTTTCCGTATATGTTTGAATAATTCAGGGTTTACACTTCAGGAGATATCAGGAGAGTGGATGCACTAGGGTTTTGTGCACCTCTATTATTCAAATACTCAATGATATTAGAGTTCATTCTAGGAATAAAATATTTTCTACCAAAAATCTCAGGACTAGAAATAGAAATCTGAACCATATTCATTCATTAGTTACATTTCCAACTAGAGAAAAGCCATTTTCTCTCTCACAGATCTTCGGGTTTTCATCCGAAATCATGAGTACCTCTCTCTAGTAGTGTTATATAGCTTATAATGTGTTAATAACATAGATTACATAGCTAAACAAATAGATTTACGAGTTTACTCCCCAAGGTGTTCTTGGGCGGTAAACTCCCGAAACAATGCCTAGCCTTTCCCCCCGTGATATGTTACTACCTTAGGCTTGTATATAGGTATAATTGGGACAAGAAAACAACAATGAAACACCAAAGTTTGGGTGTTCACGGCCCAAGAAGATCTTGGACCGTGAACTCCAAAAACATGGAACAAAGAGTGCTTTTTGCATTCCTAAAGTATTGGACAATTACCTTGGTTTACTTCCACTTAAATCAAGGACATTAACAACTCAAACACCCCTCTCAAAGAGAGATTATGGCCCTAATATTGTGCTTGGGCCGTAAACATGAAAGAAGGGCACCAAAGTGTGCCTAAGGCCTTCATTTGCTTTAGGTAAAAGTCTAGAACCTATCCTACATGTGCATGAGACTTGAAAGCATCAAAAACACCCTTCCATAAGAGTTTACGACAGTAAACTCAAATGGAATTGGCCTTGGGGCCATAAATTCCTCAAAGGAGATTAGTAGTGCCCTAAACCCTTCCAAGAATTAAACCACCAAGTTGGAATACTTCTAGGGATCATTTAGAACTTCAGAACACAAAATGACACCAAGCGTAGGAGTTCACGGCCGTAAACACAAGGGTTTACGACCGTAAACTCCTTGTGTGGGGTTATATGGAGAGTAAACTAAAATAGGGGGTCCTTTGGAACCCTAAACCTAAGTGCCTTGTCCCACATCAATTCGTAATTTAAGACTAATTGAGTGCATATATGTGTGACTATATGATCTTTAGGGTCGTAGTGTGTGTACAAGTCCTCACTTGACACCTAACAATCCTACACCGTTCAGTTCATCCAAACCACCATCTACAGGTGAGTTCATACCTATTAATCAATGTTTAAAATGATTTTAAATGCTTTAATGGGGGGAATAAAAGTAGAAAACAGTATGGTATTAAATCACTCTTATGTATTTTATAACTGTGTTTTCACCTAGTGGATTTCACATACTTCAAAATGTGATACATGAAATGGTTTTCTATCTTAAAATACCTTGATAACAGAAGTATTAGTTTTGAAATGTTTATTAAAATGACATCAAGTCACTCTTAATTATTGTTCAAAACTCTTAGATATCTTACAAAACCATTATTTTTACCTTCTTGAAACAAAACTATACATATACACTTATGTTCATATAAAATTTTGAGATTATACTTTTCATCCTTCATTCAGTTTCCCACACTCTTGTGTAGTAAGGGTGTATAAAGTACTTGAACAACCAATTATCATTCAGTTAATTATCATAGGGATAGTTAGAAGATACAAACCATTATTTCTATTACGAGGAATCACACAAGAGTCAGTTCATTCATGAGTCTATACCAGTACATTACATGATACATGAGTACACTTACATATGCTTACATGATACATGAGTACATTTACCTAGGATTACCTGATACATGAGTACGTTTACATAGATACATTTATCTAAATACGCTTACATGAATACCATACATGAGTACTGTTACATAGATACATTATCCTGTATTCACTTACCTGGATACTTGTACCTAGAGTTACGGGGAAGATTTATTCGTACTTTCTGTGTAAATTGTCATGTCTATCCCAGTACCCAGGATAACTAGGACGGGACTAACCCTTCCGAATCCCAACTGATTAGAACCAGTGGTTGATGACCATCTACGAAGGTCTACGGTTAATACTTATACTAGGTAGATCGATTATGGGACTAACCGTTCCTGCCCCCTGCTGTTGCTACAGAGGATAAGTGGACAATCTTCGGATGTTCATTAGGTTATTCATTTCGCTTACTGCGATGTTGTGTTAGTCCTAGTACCCAGTGATAACACTTACATTAGTACTTGTTCCAATTTACTTTATTTTGTGATACATTCACATAAACGAGGAGTTAGACTAAGTACTTTAGTACTAGTCAATAGAAGGGAAAAACTATCATTTTACTTATAGAATGTTCAGGTCTTGGTAGAAGACTATCATATTCTTATGTTGTGTTAGTCCTAGAACCTAGTGATAACACTTACATTAGTACTTTTTCCTATTTACTTTATTTTGTGATACGTTCACATAAACGAGGAGTTAGAATAAGTACTTTAGTACTAGTCAATAGAAGGGAAAAACTATCATTTTACTTATAGAACATTCAGGTCTTGGTAGAAGACTATCATATTTTTATGTTGTGTTAGTCCTAGTACCCAGTGATAACACTTACATTAGTACTTTTTCCAATTTACTTTATTTTGTGATACATTCACATAAACGAGGAGTTAGACTAAGTACTTTAGTACTTGTTAATAGAAGGGAAAAACTATCATTTTACTTATAGAACGTTCAGGTCTTGGTAGAAGACTATCATATTCTTATGTTGTGTTAGTCCTAGTACCCAGTGATAACACTTACATTAGTACTTTTTCCTATTTAGTTTATTTTGTGACCCGTTCACATAGACGATGAGTTAGACTAATTACTGTTAGTAATAGTAAAAAAGAAGGAAAAAGTATCATTTTCATCGCAAAACATTCGGGTCTTGGTAGAAGACTACATTTCATACTAGTAGGAAATAAGGGATTTTCCAAGGTTTTCAAACTTATATCAATTGTTTCATTTAAAGATTTACAAGACATTCATAAGAGTTTTCCAAAACAAGTCAATGACACTTAAATACTTATGAATTCACCAGCTTTAGGCTGATACTCACTTTCAAAATAACTTGTATTCTCAGGTCACCAGTTAGACAGGTACGATGTCCAGGCGTTGAGAAGACGGAGCACAGTCAAGACTCATCTTATTTTGATTATTTATGTTATTGTTGTACATTAAGAAAGAACACACATGTATTAAAACTTCAGTGTTAATGCAATGGATGATGTTGTTGCTTGTTTTGTACTTTACATTGTTATGATACTATAATGATGTCCTCCACCCCGGAACGTTTCCACCGTTCTTGGTTTTGTGGTGTGACAATGAAGCAGTATGTTGCCACATGGTTGCTTCCGAAATCCATCTAGGCCTTCATGGTCTCAACTAATTCAACCATCATCTGAAGTACCGGGTTCCAACCCGGCTGCAGAGCCAAAGGACTCCCTACCTTATCGCCTCGCACATCTTCTTAACGAAATCCTTCTCTGGAACTAGCTGCTACTATTTATCTCATCACTGTGGCCTTAACGCCCTTCTAATCTAACTGACTGGTTCCATGTGTCGAATCCTGACGCCACAAAACCCAAGGCTAAAAGTGATTGCTACACGACCATTGGTAGCCTTATGTCATAAATGACCTTAGGCAGTCCACTGCTTCCTTGCTCTCATAGCTGTAGTGACGCTTCCTATAGTCTTATCACTGGCTCAACTAGATCTAATCCATCTAGATAATCCCAAAAATCCAATCCATGGATTTCCATATCCTCACTGTTATACCCGAATGGGTGGGTACTACTATCCTTCCTGCGTCCTAACGACGCACTCACGCTATCTAATAACCTAGTGAATGCTACGGCTACACCCGCAGGCTTACAACACTCTATCACTGCCTGGCTGCTAGTGAATGCTACAACTATACCCACAGAGTTACAACACTCTATCACTATCTGGCTGCTAGTGAACGCTACGATTACACCCGCAAACTTACAACACTCTGATACTGTCTGACTGCTAGTGAATGCTACGGCTACACCCGTAGACTTACAACACTCTGATACTATCTGACTGTTAGTGAATGCTACGGCTACACCTGCAGAATTACATCACTTCCCTCACTAAGTCGCTGCTGGGGAATGTTGCAGCTATTCCGCAGTCCTATTACACTCTCCATTCCGACTCTACACCGCCTACTAATCTGAAAGCATCCCATGTCGAACCTTCACTAAATCTGCATCTTGAATTACTCGAATCTTGTCGGCGATCCTCCAACCTAGTTTTTTCCGAACCAGCTATCGTCTAACGTGATTACTATGGTCATCCCGTAGCCTCGCTACACTTCCCGTACTGTCTACCTGTTGGTGAATGCTACGACTGTCCTGTAGTCTTACATCATAACTAAGATCACGTCCTGCCGAGAAAATCTTCAACCTGTTTTCCCAAACCAATCACATACTGATCGCTATTACACGCACTCAATACTGGGGAGTTTCCTAACTCCCAACTCATGCGTTTCTCAATCCAATCAGCCACTCGGACCACTATCCTGCTCAAGAAAGTTGCAAACTCATCCCAGGTTCGTACTTTCTTCCGTTCCCGACTATACAAGGGTTCCTCCCCCACTTCGATTCAACTAGCTCCTTACAGTTCATTGTCTAGAAAGGATTCCCGATCCTTCTTACCACCCATGACTAATCTGCTAGAACCAAGCTTACCCTTTCTAGTGTTTTCAACACCAGCTAATCCAAAAGATCACCTTGTTGGATTAGTGTCTAAGTCCATAACTATTTTGGTATGTACTTGACTCGATCGTGCATGGTCCTTTTGGGTTGCCTTCACCAAAGCAACTTGATAGGATGAATTATAGAGAGAAAGGATTAATTATGATTTATTAATATATTATGAGAATAATATATTAAAGGAGAAATCATATTCTTTAATTAATATTAGTCAAGAATTAATAAGAATTAAGTTTGTGACTAAAAGAGATTAATTAAACTTAAAGGACTGGAATTGTAATTATAAGATAATTGCATTTGGGCCATGGATTATCTTATAATATAAGGTTGGACGAATTCTATGGGGAAACCCATTAGAAATCGTCCAAGGCTTGTTAAGGAAGGAGTCCATGGGTTTCTTAGGGCTTAAGCATCCAAATTAGGATTTCCACATGTTTTGGGCAGCCTCCTTCTCTTCTCTTCTTCATCCTCTTGCTCTTGGTGTTTGTGAACCATTAGAGGAGTGACATTTGTGACTCTAAGCTTTCTAAAGTCAATACAAGAAGGATTTGAGATTGTTATTGCTACATAACAATCAAGGTATGATCTAAACCCTAATTCATATGTTATATTGATTATCATATACTAGATCTAGGGTTTATAGTCATGGATGGATTGCATGTACAATAGAGAAACCTAGATCCAAGCATTAGGGTTTGTATGAGTATATAGGATGTTCTTATGGCTAAAACCCATCAGTGGTATCAGAGACTTGATTGGTTTCTATTGTATTGATGCCCTGTGTGTTTGTTCAAGTTGCAAAATTGAGTTTTGAGCTCCCTGCCTGATGAACTCGGTGAGTACCACAGTGTACTCGGCAAGTAGGCCTCAACTCGGCGAGTCCAGTGTGGTACTCGGCAAGTTCGAGCGTCAGATGGAGCTATTTTCGGGATTTCTTGCTGTTTTTCTCATGGATACTTGCCTTATCTGATTAAAGTTAGATTAAAGTTAGATTATTTGTATTAATCAAAAGATAATTACCAATTGATTAGATAATAACTTCCTTATATGATTAAAGTTAGATTATTTGTATTAATTCGGTAACTTATTTTGCAAGAAATTAAAATTAGGTCAAATATAGATAATGATGAAATTAATTGTTATATTATTTGTTATTTGATCCTTGTGTTATGAAAAGTTTCAATTTTCCCCCTTTAGATTTTATAGTTTAAATTTGAACTCAAAGGTTTTGTTTTGAAATTTAAATAGTTGAAACCCTAATGTTTTGAAAAGGTTTCAAAACTTGCCCTCAAGTTTTGGAATTTAAATTTTGATTAAAAGTTTAATTTTGATGTATATTTAAATTCTAAACCCTAATGATTTGAAATGTTTCAAAACTTGCCCTCAAGTTTTGGAATTTAAAAGTTGAAAAAAAGTTTAATTTAGGAATGTTAAATTATAAAACCCTTGTGATGTTTTGAAAAGTTCAAATCACACCCTTATGGTTTTATTAATTAATTAAGGTGTATAATTAAAAGAGGTTTAATAAATTCATAGAAGTTTTGGTTTACAAATTAATTGAATTAAAAGTATAATTGTTAAATTTGACCACCTAGTATTTTAAAAGTGTAAAATACACCCTATACTATATATAACATTAAAAGTCTAACATTATATATATGTATTAGTAAAAGTCAGTCTTACCGTTAGTAGGCCTCAGTCACAAAGTTGGTCTATAAGGGGTGTTTAAGGAAATTGCCTATAAAATGGCGATTGAATGGGTATCCACTCTTACCCACCGCACTCTTGACTAGTGGATGGTCGTTAGCCAAACGGATAGGATGGGACATAAACCTTCCATTATAAGTATAATCAAGTTCAAAAGTAACTAAATGTTTTACAAATTCCCAATCTTAGTTACTTTAGGCAAAAGTGAATTAATGCAATTCCATGAAATTACACTTTGTGCCCTTGCGAAGACGTTAGTGGAGCGTGTGTGGTTTACCGGCACACTAAATGGTTCTAAGCAAAGGTAGCAAAGGGTGACTCAATGTTTGTCATAGTTCGGTGGAACGTGTGTGGTTTACCGGCACATCGAATAGGTGACTGTAACATGTGGGGGCACCATGTAAGTTTGCATGGTTATTCACACCCGCTTTGTGATCCTCTACATCCCATTCACAAACTAGAGGGGCATATCAAGATTTAAACATGCCATTGAAATGTTCAATGAATCTCATAGATTTAAAACTTAAATTTCTTTTTCGTTTTTTGTTGGTGGAAATTAGTGAATCGTCATTCACTTACCTTCAAATATTCTGCAACTAGATTACGGCAACCCTTTTCTAGGTTGTAGCGTATTGTGTTGGGTCCTAGCCTTAATATCTCATTTGGTTGATTTATTAAGGACTCAATCAATCAACTAACTTGAATTTGTTTTTCTCCCGTTTTGTAGATGTCAAGGTACGACAACTATAGTCTTCCCAAATCCTGTGGAACAAGCTTTCCATACAAAGATGATATTCAACGATTCGATCGAGGAACAAGAGATCATGCTTCACTTCCTCCTCCTCCTCCTCCAATTATTCTCCCTAACCCACAAGATCGAAGATTGAAAGGTTCAATGTCACTAAAGCCCTATTGGAAATGAAGCATGATGATGGTAAACCCGTGTGTGCCCACATTCAAGGAATGAAATCACACATCGATAGGTTGATAATGTTGGGTGCGTCATTCCCTGATAAGTTGGTTGTGAACTGGGTTTTGCAGTCACTCCCTGAATCATATAATAAGTTTAAAAGAAAGTATTATATGATGGATCATGACGAAAACCTCATTGACCTAACTTACATGCTCATTGTTGTTGAATCAGAAATGATTTGGCAAAGCAATGGAGCATATTTTTGGGAAAGTCAACCAACCATGCTTCCGAGGACGTTCTAGGAGAACCGACATGCGTTTGCTGCCAAGAAAAAGGGCGTTGGATACAAGTCTGCCCTAAGAGCCTAAGGAGTCCAGAAGATGGGAGAGTCAAAGAGTATGGCTGTGCTTCAGGAAAAATCCACTATCTAACTCCATTAAGTTCCTATTCGTTGATTCTTAATACATGATGTGATAAGATTGCATTTGAATGTTTTGCAGGATCAGTGAAAAGAGAGAAAGCTTGATAGAAAAGCAAGATAAATCTAATCACGAAGAAATGGATCTCAATCGCATGGATTTGAAGATTAGATTTTCAGCTTAGAAAATTATGATAGAGTTGTTAGGAATTTTTGTACATAGTTTTCAGTTGATTTTGCATTGTAACGACAAATGTTTTCCGCTGCTTTTATGAATAAAATAAATTTTGGCTTGACTCATTTATTTATTTATTTATTTCTTGCAATGAAATCATTATGAAAAATTGATGTTCGTATATTTCTACAAGGAGTGGATGTGATTTTTAATTATGATAATTGTGGAAATGTCAAGAATTTACCAAATAGGGAGAGTTTTTCATCGCCCAAGTTTCAATTGGATAGAAACTTGGAATCATGCAACTTGATTTCACGATGAATGAGAAATTTTATATTTGGAAATTAGACTAATTCGTTGACAAAGTGTCAAGTGAAGGACTAGGAGATCGACTACACAAAGATGTGAGTTGATCAAGTCCACCACAAGGGTAACAAAGATATTCGTCATGATTTACTAAAGGATTAGTAAATATGATTATACTTATAAGATTAAGAGTAATTCTGAATTGATCCTCTAAATAAGTCTTAGTACAAGTGTATGTATAAGACGAGGAATCAAGAATTGAAGAAATGGTTAAATCAAGAAGTCAATCATACTTCGTTCCAAAAACAAGTCTTAGAGTTAAGATTATGACATTGAGTGACAAGTCTTAAAGAAGGCTTATAACATTCATAAAATGTGGAAATTTGTGATGTCTTGGATAAGACAAAGACCAACTAGGACCAATTTTATGAAGTGTTTTGTCTTGATAAAAGCTACACTAACTCTTGAATATTTGTTTGTTCACTGACAAGAGAATCTTATATGTCAAGGAGTCAGTGGGAGTCTTAATGGTCTTGAAAGGTTTCAAGAAGAAATCAAGAATAAACCTTATCGATCATCACTAGCACACGACTTGAGGTTTATAACCTATCGTGTTGACGTTATTTTGTTTCTGTGCCATTCCAATTGAGTTAATTATGCATGTGAGTTCTATGAGTTCTCATTTGAACGCATAAAAAGGCTAGGAACTTGATCAATGATAAGTACATTGTTGGGAAAGGGTGAGCCGCTTAACTACTTGGAAGACATGGTGGACACTCGTGTTACCATAAGGCAAGAATTCAAGATTGAGAAAGTTCGGTCCATATGAGTTTGGATTTGTCGCAAACTTTGGTTTTGACAAATTCACATGGATAGGAACACATACACCATTAAAATCTAAGTGTCAAAAGATTCCCTCCTTCATAAAAATGACTGTGAGGAAATGCTTTCACTAAGAGAGATTTTAAGAATATAGTGATTGTGAAAATTGCATTCTTAAATTCGATTTTGGTTACGGTATCGCTTTCCATGATTTGAATTGTGAGATTTGGCAATTAGTCTAAATTGTTTAGACACACATATGAACTATCTAAGGCAAAGGTGTATAAGCTTAGATAAAGGATTATCGAAGCATTAGGTATTAGAAATATGAACTTAAGAAATTCAATAGGTATTATTTTTATGGAAGTTAAGCTGTTTTCTGAATACATGTCAAAGCTAGGGGGAGCATAAGAGTTATGCTTATATGATAATAATCATCATGATAGTGAGAGCATAAAAGTTGTGTTGTAAGTTAGCAATATTAATTATAGAAAACAAGGGTTATACTTTGCAAAGTCATAAGGGTTGAAAGGTTGTTTTGCTATAATTAAGGGAGAGAATATTATGCTTCATTTCAAATCTAAAGGATTAGGTTGTGGAATGTTAATAAATTTAGTCAAGGATGAAAAGTGTGTTCTCAAAATTTCGATTATGATTATGGCATCCCTCTTCATAGTTCGAATTGTGAGAACGTGACACATTAAATATTATGGCAGAAGATTGATAAAGTATCGTATCATCATGTAAGACATTATGCATTGTGTACCATACGCTTCGGGTATAGAATCGATTGCAAATGCTATAATATTTGACCATTCTAAAATTTTGCAAATGTCTAGCGCATTTAGAGGGAAAAAGGACAAGAATCGGTTTTGACTAAGATAATTAAACAACTATCAAAGGACAATCCAAAGTTCGCCGAGGATTGGTCGCTTGTGAGTAGTTGGAAGTATAGTATTGGATGGACCATATCGACATTATTATGAATAGATAAGATTTTGTGAAGAATGAGTTGTCATATGGAAAATATTGAAACGTTTCCATATTGGGAATTGGATATTGAGAATCAATGTCTAGATTAGAAACTTTTATGCAAAAGGATGTTCAAAGGAATGTACTTTGAGTGAGAGACATCATTTCTAAGGAATTGTCTTGTAACAATCTCCGATAGAGGAATTTGTAATTTCATTGGCAATAGTCATTGTGACTTTAGTGCAGTGACATTACGAAAGGATCATTGCATAAAATGTTAGAATCTAACATATTCCATAAGTGGCAAGAATTTGATATTATTTCACTCATGAAAAAGGATTAGGAGTTGTGAAATGAGTATGGTTGGAAATGTGTTCATTTGATCTATTTCACAAAGTAAGAACCATAGGTAAACATTGTGTGCATGCTAACAGCATGGGACAAGTGTTGTAAGAATTCAAGTAAGAAGTTGATTACCTGAAACAACAAATAATGAGTAATCGATATGGTGATAAATAAAAGGTGTTTTATTTATACTCAAAGGTTTGAGGCCATACGGGATTAGTATTATTCTTGTGTTTCAATTTGCATGTTTTGACTTCCTGAATAATTTAATTGGTTGAGAACAGTCAAATTATTCAAACGGGCCACAGTCGTTCATTTGTTGGAAGTAGATATGAATGAAGACTATCATGAATTGGTGTGTGGATTGTCTAAAGAGTATTAGACATAAGCAAATGTTTGTTGCACGTTCATGAGTGCTTATGAATATGATTTGAGCATTGGATTAAACCCACGCTCACATGGATCACTTCATGGATTTTATCACGAGTGATTGGTGAGATGATAACATCTTATATTCTTGAAACCAAGATGTGTGAGTTGTATCTGGCGAGTCGGTTGCACATTGATAATATGTAAACGCACCAGTAACTTGGTGTTATAAAATATATTGTTGTGTGTGATTCGGTGAGTGAGTGCAAACGAGCATTGAGTCAAAGTTTATCCGCTCCATTTATCCAAAGTAAGATAAAAGTGATATCTGTGGGCCCCTCGATGATTTAGTGATGGCACCTAATCGCTTGGCCAAGCCGGGACTAATTTGATGTGTTGAAATTGTAGTCTGTTGTCAGTCATCATAAATCTAAATTTGGGAAACAACACATAGATAGGGAGAATGATTTAGATCCATGTCTCAGTCTATACGATATCTAGAATGGAGGAGTATATGATCCCTTATCTAAAGGACACGCGTATCTGATAAGATCAGAGTTGACAGTGGCTTTGGAAAGCTACGATTGCAGATCAGGATCTGAAGTCATACGCAAAATACTTATTAGACTTATCCAAGTGGGAGACTATTGGATTAATGTCTAAGTCCATAACTATTTTGGTATGTACTTGACCCGATGGTGCATGGTCCTTTTGGGTTGCCTTCACCAAAGCAACTTGATAGGATGAATTATGGAGAGAAAGGATTAATTATCATTTATTAATATATTATGAGAATAATATATTAAAGGAGAAATCATATTGTTTAATTAATATTAGTCAATAATTAATAAGAAATAAGTTTGTGACTAAAAGAGATTAATTAAACCTAAGGGACTGGAATTGTAATTATAAGATAATTGCAATTGGGCCAAGGATTATCTTATAATATAAGGTTGGACGAATTCTATGGGGAAACCCATTAGAAATCGTCCAAGGCTTGATAAGGAAGGAGTCCATGGGTTGCTTTGGGCTTAAGCATCCAAATTAGGGTTTCCTTGTTTGATAACCCTAATAGCCTCACTATTTAAAGAACCCTTATGCCCCAAAAACGTGGTGAACTTGTTGATTAGGGTTTCCACACGTTTTGGGCAGCCTCCTTCTCTTCTCTTCTTCATCCTCTTGCTCTTGGTGTTTGTGAACCATTAGAGGAGTGACATTTGTGACTCTAAGCTTTCTAAAGTCAATACAAGAAGGATTTGAGATTGTTATTGCTACATAACAATCAAGGTATGATCTAAACCCTAATTCATATGTTATATTGATTATCGTATACTAGATCTAGAGTTTATAATCTTGGATGGATTGCATGTGCAATAGAGAAAACTAGATCCAAGCATTAGGGTTTGTATGAGCACATAGGATGTTCTTATGGCTAAAACCCATCACACCCAACTTCTAAAAAAATCCGAATAAATCTCTGGTAATAACCCGCTAGACCTAGGAAGCTCCGAATCTCAATTGGAGACCTCGGAATCTCCCACTGCATCACGGCCTCTAACTTGGCCGGATCGACTAGAATAGCGTTCTGATTGACAAGGTGCCCAATAAATTGCACCCCTTACAACCAGAACTCACAATTAGAGAACCGTGCGAAAATTCTCTCCCTCCTCAAAGTCTCTAGCACCTCCTTCAGGTTCTTCTCGTGCTGCTCCTCAGTCTTGGAATAAACCAAGATGACGTTGTACTTCCCAATCCCATAATCTGGGGGATTGACCTATCACTATTCGCTAATGCTTCTCAGTATGCAATTGGCATATGACATCTCTTTTAAAAAAAATAATAATAATTCGGACATAAACAGAGGTTAACTCAGGGTTACACTCACTCAACCCATGGAACAAAAGGCTCCCTTGTGCAGTTTCCCGCAAGTGCTGCATCGAATCTGGTCCTGCTGGTCTCTTGAAAGCTAGTCTGAAATCTACGGTCTCCTCCCGAGACCGCTTACTATAAGCAACTTATCTGGTTCCCTCTTCCCAGTGTGCTCTAAGTCAATATCCCGCTCTCGAGCTCTAGCAGTCATATTACCCAGAGTCTCACACCCCAAGGTACTCCCGATGTACTTGCTATCATCCTGTGGTATGTTCTGATAACTTACCTTCTTTGTTTCCTCATCTACTGCATACTGTGGTACCATATAAGCTCTTTCCCGAGACTTGGCAGTGACCTCTGCCACAGTCTCAGTCGTCTAGTGGAGATCTAACAACTCTTACGCCAAATGCTGCGCCACAATCGCCTGGGCAGGCTCTGCCCATAATCTGGTATAAAAGCCATCACATGACATAGCATTAACCGCATCATCACACAACTCACTGCCGAGCTCTTCCTATCAATCTCGTGCTCTATCCCTCAAGAGACAGGAAGTAAGTCAGATCTTGTCTCCATTCGAGACAACCTTTGGTATGAAAAGTGTTGGCAACGTCTGCTAACCATCGGCTGCTAACAATGGGGTCCCTAACCCTCATGTCAATCTGAAGCCTCACAAACTCTGAAATCCCGAAACATCAACGTACGGGTCTCTATCATGACTGTTATCTCAGTGCATAATGCACTCGGCCTCTCGTTACCAATCTTTATAATGTCCTCACTGAGGATCACAGGAGTCTAGTCAATGATACTACGCATAATCTCATATGGAATGAACTCCCTCATCTGAACATCGAGCTGCCGGCTACAGAGTCCGAGCTTGATCCCTCGTCAACAGTAGAGCTACCATCTCGTCTACCACGTAGCGTCACTATACTCGGTAATTACCACCACTAACATCACAATGCTCATCAAAACTTGAGGGATCTCACACACTACAACTTTCTTGGATTCATCTTAGCCTTCCTTAATTTGAGTACGAATCCTCTGCTTTCAGTAGTACGGGCCCATACTACCTTCCACATCTCTCCGTACTTTCCTCAAGTACTGCCTCGACTCCACCAAGTCCCTTCTGGTACTACTGATCTCTGCTACTCTCATCCTAGGCTTGCCCTAGGGAAATCTGTGACTCCACCAACTCACTCCCCGCCATCAGCTGCATAAGAAGTTCCTGCTTTCTTCCCCTAACTAGCTCGCGAATACTATTACATATTACTCAGACTAGATAATTCTTCGAATGAGAGACCCTACCCTACAACGGTTGGACTCGGACAAGAGCTGCGAAATAGGGCTAGACCTAACCTTCTGAAATTATTTAGTCCTTGCAATATGTAACTTATCATATTCGTTTACTAGTTAGTGAAAGACAACTAAAACTCCTATGAGCACAAAGCAAGCAGCATTCGGGCGTTGAGTACACATACTAAAGCATATACTACTCTGGCTATCATACTGGCTACTCTGTACTAGCATGCATCTCTCAATAAGCTGGTACACATATAACAAGCACATAAGGCATCCTTCCTAGATCCTTAGCCCCAACTAGCATGCAATTCTCATAAAGCTGATACACATATAGTAGGCACATAAGGCATCCTTCCTATATCCTTAGTCCTATTCTAGCATGCTGTTCTACTGAAACTGTAACTGATATTCATAACATAAACTTGTACGGTTAATTTGGGAGTACTTACTTTAGCTCGGCTGATTGCATGCACCACACCCTTTTTCTCTTTTCAAAGTTCTTTTCTTTCTAAAAATTCTTTTTGCTTTTCTATAACTCTTTCCTTTTTTAAAATTTTTTTACCACTTCCTTAGTTTGAGTTCAGAAACACTCGGGAGTGCGCCTGAATCCCTCAAACCAAGGCTTTGATACCAACTTGTAACATCCCAAAAACACAGTCTGAAATTTTCGTTTAATTTAATAATAAAACCGTAGTCGATAAACCTCATATAAAAATCATAAGCATTGTATCTCAAAATATCATAACAACCGTCAAGTATATCAGAGTATAAACATCCCAGGCTGAACAAATGGTGTGTGCACTACAATCTTCCCGATCTTCTCTTTTGAAAACTGAGAACCTGAAACCAACACTGAAACTGTATGCACGAAGCTTAGTGAGCTCCCCCAAACTACCACAATAACATATAAACAAATATTGGGCCTTGCCCACTGCATCGGACCGTAGTCTGGGATCTGCATCGGACTGCAGTCTGGAAACTAACAAGGGCCTTGCCCTCTGCATCGGACTAAAGTCCGAAAACTGCATCAGACTGAATTTCAGAACTAACTGGATCAGACCGAAGTCCGCAACTAACTGGGACCTTGACCCCTGCATCGGACTGAAGTCCGAAACTAACTGCATCGGACCGAAGTCCGGAACTGACTAAAGCATAACATAGCATAACATGTCAACTAGCATGAACACATATACTGCATACTGCATCGGAACATGGTCCGGAACACATAACACAAAACATGCTTGAATTACAAAGACATCAAGCACCCTAACTACTACATCGGACTGAGGTCCAGAACTAACTGAACATAACATAACATAATCATAGAACATAACATGAACACATATACTGCATACTGCATCGGACCATAGTCCGGAACACATAACTCATACCATGTATGTATCACAAAGACACCGGCCATACTGAACTACTGCATCAGACTGAAGTACGGAACTACTGCTAACTAAACGGGCCGACATTATGGCCGTAGACCCCTTCCTACTGGAAGGAAACTCACCTCACACTGCTGAAGTCCCGTACACACAATCCCACACTGCTAAAGTCCCACAGACTCAACCTTAGCTGCTGGATGACAGATTCCCGAACCGTCAACACCAAAATAACACACAATTAATAATTGGGTTTGAACTCATAACTATAAATCCATACTTTGGATAATTACTACATTACCCCTAGCTTGGCTTACCCAATCCCAAGGCCCAATCAATAGGCCCAAAGTCAACTAGGGAACAAAGCCCAACCTATGGCCCAACTTTCCAAATTGGGCACAAACCTCTACATAGACTTCCCTTAAGGCCCAATTGTTCAGTCCAGTCCAACATGTCTCATTCTAGGGGCCCAATATCATACAACCATCTAGGCCCAACTATGGCCCAATTTTCCAAATTAGGCCCAATCCTTCATATGGGCCTTACCCTAGAGCCCAACTAATTACTCTAGTCCATTTGATTATTGTTGGATGGCCCGACACAAAGCCCAAGTGAAATTAGGGTTTCACATCAAATGATAACTAGGGTTAAGTGTTTCTTACTTAACCCATTAAGGAGTTAATCCATTAAGTGCTTTACTTTACTTGATATGGAGTGATTTTAGCTTAACACACACTCCAATCCCATTGGCCCAAAGATGGGTCCAATAAGTCTAAGGCCCAATTACTCACAATTAGGGTTTTCTAAACCATAATTAGGGTTTCCACTCAAACATGGCCCAATAAGCCCAAAATTAATCTTTGAGCCCATTAGGGTCTTGCTAGCCCCATTAGGGTTTGCTTGTGTGGCACCACCCGCTACTGCCTTGGGTAGTGGTGGTCAATGGCAGCTCACGGCGGCGGCCACCACCCTAAGGTGGTGGTTTTACATTTCTTTTCATTAATCTTTTGGAAATTACAATTACAATGCTTTATACACACACACACACTAACTAACTAACACACACACACAACCACCTTAGTGGTGGCCGACGGTGGTACAAGGCGGCAGCCACCACCTCAAGGTGGTGGTAGTGGCTTTTCTTGATTTTTCCGACCAAACATGGCACACACAACACACCCATAACAAAATACACTCTTATGCTCAAGTGACGAACCCAAATCTCCCAGCTACGGTGGGCAGAGACGGCAGTGGTACGACGGCCGGTAACAACTACGCTTTGATCGGCACCGGCGGCGGTTGGAACGATGGCAGGTTGAGGTTGACAAAGAGACTAAAGAGGAGGCAGAACAATACCGCCACCACTGTGCCTACAGCAGAGTTGCCGGTGACTGAAAGGGGTTCTCACCAGCAACCAACGACAGCAACGCAAGCGGCTTCGATTTCCGTGGTGGTCTTGGGTTTTTAACGGCGGCGGCTGGGGAGTTGGCGTCGGAGTCGCAGTAGTGAAACACCAGGACAAGAACCTTGCTCGCCGTTGCCGACAACATAACAGTAGCAGCATCGGCGCCAACTGCCAGAGATAGCAGTGACAGGTGCTATCGGCTTACTACGCTTCATCTCCGTCGGCACAAGTCCTCCACGTCGGTTCTCGCTGCTGCCGGTGACAAGGGCTGATCGATGGCGCAAGGTGGTCGGAAGACAGATGGGTGGATGGTGGCGACAACGCCTGAGGCAAGGAAGATGGGGATGGGGGGTGACGACTGTCTCTCTCTCATTAGGGTTAGGGTTTCACAAGGGTTTTATACCCGCCTGCAATATAACAACTTTCCCATAATTACAATTTTGATCCCTCTCCATGGAATCTTTTCGACTTACATCCAAAACATACCAAACAAACCCTCCCCTCATAAATCTTTACAAACTGAATCCAAAACTTACTTTTTAAACCCTGTTCCCATAAATTCCTTTCATGATAGATCCCTAAATTACCAATAAAACCTTAAGCCTTCAAATCTTGTCAATTAAGTCCATTAATTACCAAACGCACCCTGAATTTTGTAATTATGACTTTTAACTCCTCAAAACTAACGCCTTGCTCAATTATTATTCATTTTAGGGCTTCTATACATTTATTTATTTATTTTATAAACAGGGTGTTACACAATGAATCTCAAAGATTTTGGATTTTCATAAAATTTAATTCTTTTAAATTTTGGTTTTGGGAGGTGAAATTTGGTGAATCGTCATTTATCTCCCTTCAAATAATTTTCAATTAGATTACGTCATCCCTTTTCAAAGTTTTGAATTATTGTGTTTGGGTCCTAGCCTTAATATTTCATTTGGGAGTTATATTAAGGAATTTCTATCTAGTGAAACTTGTCTTTCTTTTCAGATGTCTACTTCAAAGAACGCTTCAAACTCAAATGCTTCTGGCTGTTTCTCCCTCATGAACTTATGTGGGAGGGTCATTTTCGATGGGTTGAATTTCTATGAATGGATTTGAAACATTCACATGGCCATTCAATACGAGGAAAAGGAGTATGTCCTTGAAAACGAGCTAAAGGAGATTGATGAAGAAACTGCTACTTCTGAGCAACTGGCTGGGTATAGGGCTTATGAGAAGGATGCAGGAAAGGTGTTGTGCATCATGCTAGCCACTATGACTTCTGAGCATTAGAAGTCCTACGAGGACTTTTGGCCTTTTAAGATGCACCAAGACATGATGGAAAGGTTCCATCAGAGTGCTCGACAAAAAAGGTATGAAATCATTGCCTCCATGATAACAACAAAAATGAAGGATGGAGAGTCCATCACGGCCCAGTTACCGAAGATGCAAAGATGTGTGGACAAATTGATAAAGTTAAATGTCAATTTTGATGAAGATTTGGCTATTTACATTATCCTACACTCCTTGCCTCCTTGTTATGATCAGTTCAGAAGGACTTATCATATGAACAAGGACGAAGTCACTCTCAGAATCTTCAAGGCCTACTGAGAACTGCTGAAAGTAGTTTAAAAGGCAAGTCTGTTGTACCCACTCCTACAGTTGCTGCCCAGTCTTGGCAATTGGACATGGGAAGGGAATGAAGAGGAAAGCTTCCTCAAAGAATCACAAGGGAAAGTCTCATGATGGATCCTCTTCTAGTGGGTCCATAGGTGGTTATGATGTTCCTTCATCCAATCCAAAAGAAGCATAGTGCTTCCATTGTCATGAAAAGGGCATTGGAAACGAAGTTGTCCTAAATACTCGAAGTACATTAAGGATGGGAAGATAAAGCCCACCTTTCACACGTATTTACACTATACAATCTAAAAACTCATCACCTGATAGTTCTTGGTTCCTTGATACAGGATGTGGTTTTTGTTGGGTTTTGAGCATTCTAACACTCCTATGATGTACATGCAACCCTATAAACCTTGGATCTATGTTTTCTCTATTATACATGCAAATAAGAACTTTCCAAGACTTTAATCCTAACTAGCATATTATGAAGTTATTATACTACAAAGCTCTAGTTAGATGACATACCTTTTGATGTAGCTTGATGTCTTCAAGCTTTAAGAGCTTGGCCCCAATAGTGTGGAAGCCTCAAGTGGAATCACAAATCACCAAAACACCTTGGAAGACTTTAGAGAATATGGATACTTGGTTCTCTCTAGTGAAATCGGCTAGCCCTCTTAGTGTACCCACACTAGTGCCAATTTCAACAACCAAGGACATCTTTATTTAGTGCTGAGGATTAGGGTTTAACCCTAATACCCATGACCTTTCATTTCCTAGGATCCATGGATTACAGCTCCATGAAGACTTAGCCCAACCTAAATGAACTTGGCCCACTACATACATACATATATATATATATATATATATATATATATATATATATATATATATATATATATATATATATATATATATATCTAAGAGTCCATATTAAATTAGTTTCCTTTTGATCACTTAATTAATTATAAATTCATTCTTGATCAATACTAATTAAATAATATGATTCCATATTAATATATTAGAACTTATAATATATTAATATTAATCATAAATATACTGTTCTCAAAAGATTATCCATATAAATTGTGTCGGTGAAGTGCAACCCAAATGGACCATGCCGGGTCGGGTCAAGTACATACCAAATATAGTTATGGACTTAGACATTAATCCAACAGTCTCCCACTTGAATAAGTCTAAAACTATTATTGAGTATGACTTCAAAACCTAACTAGCAATCATAGCTCTTAAAGCCGCTGTCGAACTCTGATCTTTGTCAACAAACATGTCCATTAGATAAGGAATCATATATTCCTCCATTCTAGATATCATATGGACTGAGACAAGGATTATAATCATTCTCTCTGTCCATTTGTTGTTTCCCGATTTCCGATTCATGACGACTGACTGATTAAACAAATCAAATCAGTCCTGGCTTGGCCAAGCACTCATATGTATCATCATTAAATCATCGAGGGGCCCACATATATCGCTTTTATCCCGAAGGTAAAAGAAATGGATAAACATCGACTCATATGGCTTGTTCTACTACTTGTTGAATCATACACAAAGGCACGTTTTATAACACCGGGTTACCGAATGTATTTTCATGCAGTCAATGTACAACCAACTCATAGTACCAACTCATATCTCTAGGTTTGAAGAATATAAGATATTATCGTCTCATGATCACTCGTGATAAAATCCATGAAGTGATTCCAATGAGCGCGGGTTTAATCCAATACTCAGAACTTATGAGCACTCATCAGTGTTTGTAGCCCTTTGTCCAACATCTTAGACCTCTACAAGCCAACCCATGATAGTCTTGATTCATATCTACTTCCAACATATGGCCGACTGTGGATGGTTTGAATAACTTAGTCATTCCGGAAGAATAACCTAGTTTATTCTAGAAGTTAAAACATGAAAAGTGAAACACAAGAATAGATGAATCAAATATGGTATCAAACCCTATGAATATAAATAAACACTATTATTTATCACCATACTGATTACTCATTATTCATTGTTTCGGTTTTATCAACTTTATACTTGAATTTAAAACAATAGTTGTCCCATGCTCCAAGCATGTACACTATGTTTTCTAAATACTAGTCATGCCATACACAAAGTATGCATACTATGTTTGTCTATGATCTTTACTTTGTGAAATAGATCAATTGAGCATAACTCCAATGATCATCTTTTCACAGTCCCAAACCCTTACTGTAAATGCAAGAATTCCAAATTCATGCCATTTACTGAAATTTGTTAGATTCTAAACTTATATGCATTGATCCTCTTGTAATGATTATGCACAAATTCACTTGGAAACAATCATTATAGAGTATTCCAGAGGAGATCAACTCCTGGAAACATCCTCCTTGCATTATGTTGCTTAATGTTACACAGATTTATTGAACAACTTCCACTTATGGGATCATTTCCATACTCCCCTTTTGACAATCACTTCTGAACAAGAGTTGCCTCTTTCCAGAATATGTCAATATGGTCCTTCCAACAATTAACACTATACTTACAACTGTCCTTGAGCAACCAATCTTTGGTAAACCTTAGATTGTCCTCGACAATTGCTTAATCATTTTAGTCATATCCAATTCTAGACCTTTTCCCTTCTTAATGCCCCAGGCATTTGGAAAATTTTAGAAAGGATACATATATCACATGTAATCGATCCTATATCCAAAGCATATGGGTCATGATCCATGATTTCTCACATAAAGACTAAACCAATCTTTTCCTATAATATTTCCATTTCTATTTGCCAAGTTCTCATAATTCAGATTATGAAAAGGGATGTCGTAATCATAATCGAATTTTAGAATGCAAATAAAGAATCCATATATAGAATTTCCTTATGTTGAGCCATTCCAACATAAAATTCATATATATTCTTGACTAAATATGATTAAGACCTCAATCTAAGCTTTTATATTTGAGATGAAGTATAATATCCTCTCCCTTAATTATAGCAAAAAAACTTTTTCCCAATTGAGACCTTTTATTTTTCTATAATTAACAGTGCTAACTTGCAACCTTTATCATAATTATCATGCTCCCACTAAAATGATGATTAATAGCATAACACTCATGCTCCCACTAGCTTTGACATGTACCTAGAAATCAACTGGACTTCTAGAAATCAATACTTTATTGACTTTCTTACCAAAGTTCAGATTTCTGATACTAGATTGCCTTGATAAGACTTTATCAAAATCATACACCTCTCTTAGATAGCTTACAAGTGTGTCTAAACAATTTCAGAACTATGAAAAGGGATGCCGTAATCATAGTCTCAATTGTTTAGACCTTTTTCCATTTCTCATAAGTGAATGTTAGTGTGCCGGTTAATCACGCATGCTCCACTAACGACTTTGAGAACTGCAAAAGTCACAATTGCTATCTACTTAATATCTATTTAGTGAAAGAGTTTCCTTACCATCATTTTCATGAATCGAAGAGAAACCTTATGACACTTAGATTTTATGGTGTAAGTGTTCCTATCCATGTGAATTTGTCAAAACCATAATCACAAGACTAGGTTAGTGACGAATCCTAACTCATATGGATTGAACTTGTGAAACATTAACTTCTTGCCACCTGGTAGCTCAAGGGCCTGCCATTGCTTCCAAGTAGCTATAAACAATTGAGAACATGTAGAACTCAAATGTATAGCCAACTTAAGTGGAATGTGCATCTAAAATGTCAACACGATAGGTTATAAACCTCTAGTTGTGTGCTAGTGATGAAATACAGGTTTTTTTTTGTTCTTGATTACTTCTTGAAACCCTTTCAGGATCTTTTAGACTCCCACTGTCTCCTTGACCTATAAGACTTTCTTGCCAAATAATCAAGAGATAGTATGGATTCTAACCAAGACAGACACTTAACACAATTAGCCATAGTTGGTCTTTGTTTTATCCAAAAGATCACAACTTACGAATTTCAAATGTACAAGAGTAGAAAAATTTGACTCTTACATTTGACAAGTGTTTTAAACCTTC